>NC_071976.1:18874005-18958870 GCF_026283585.1 Hylaeus volcanicus
CTTTAATTTTCAAGTTGAGGTACGTTCTCCATTCTAATGTTTTCAATGAAATGATTAATTAAACAAAAATTTCGTTCACTAACGACAACAACAGTTAGTTGCGCGATGTGCGCGCGCGGATTACTTCGACCAAGAGTATTCTCCACTCAAAAGGTCAACATTATTCATTTTTTTAAAGCACACGGATGCGCTCAAAATATCCGAGCAAGCAATAATCTCACGCGAAGAGTGCCAGTGGGATATAATTCTCGTTTCTAATTAAAGAACTTCAGGAGGAGTAGCTTTATATCCGCGACGGTTTGAGAAAATAATCGCGTGTGTGCCCTCGAGCCGGATACACCTCGCGTTCCAAGTCGTCAGATTCACGGTCACGGCGAATCTCGGTCGTAAATTGGTTAAGTTCGAAGTACAGCTAACCGTGTGAAAGAGGGGTTCGAAAAATCATTTAATCGTTCGGTCACGAAATAGCACGGGACGAGGCTCGATTAACGACCTCCTGCCGCGTTAATTAACCGTGGGCGCGGGAGCTTCCTTGCTTACGTCTAATTTGCTCCTCGCCGTTTCCTCCCATTGTGGATATTACACACGTGTACGTGCGAGCTCACGTGTTACGGGGTCGCAGGAGAAGAGAGGTGCAATGCTCCCGCGATCCGCGTTTCTCTCTTCCGGCCGTTGGCCGACGGTTGGTCGCCGTAGTAAATCATCTGGTCGGCGCAGCAGGTTGCACTTTCTGCTGCGACTCGTCTGCAGTTATACATCCCCGGCTTGAGTAAATGCAAGGAGCATCAAACGCACGCAGGTGGTAAACGATCCTCGGAAAAGCTTACCATCTTAATAAGAGTACCTTTCGATGAGCGGCCCTTCAATTGATCACTTTTAATGGGAATATAGAGATTAAAACTAGAGGAGACAAGCTGCTACATTTTTTAGTTTCCAATTTATACATCTTTTGGTCGAGTTCATTATGTTGAATTGCCTATTTTTCTATTGTTCTTGAATTAGTGAATAAATAACTTAGTCGTTCAACTTTCATTGTTCGTGTAAGGTTAAAAAAATATAAGTATTGCCTTAGTTACCCTTTAGGTGCCGTAAATAGAACTCGAATATACTGAATTTATTGAATTCAATTGGACTTAATGTTTTCACCCTAGAATACAGTAGCTATATTAATTAAAGATATGGCGAAATATACATATGTTTGTCCCATCTTTTTACACATAGCGAATGAATATGTGAAAGATTGTAATACAGTGTAAATTAGCAAATGTTGACTTGATCAGGTCGAAACATAACTCAATTAGACAGTGCAGCTGGTTGGATTTGTTACTGCGACTTGTTTGCACTTATACATCCCGAGGTTGAGTAAATGCAACTCCAAAGAGTATACACAGGTGGTATTCTTGGAAAACTCTACTTACCAACTTAATAAGCGTCCCTTTCGATTACGCATGGGACGTTCAGTCTTAAATTGATCACCTTTGTTGGACAGATTGTGTGTAAGGTATAAAGTTTCATACTAGACTACAGACGTCTTAAATAATCGATATGAATAGTTACCTTTCACTATGAAAACTTGCACTACTGAAATAACGTTCTCTATTGCTTACTTTTATGTAAGCCTACCTGCTATCTAAGTATAGTACTCGTTGTAAAGTAACCGCTCGAATAAGCATCATTTTATATTTCGCTCTGCTTGGGCTATGTACATCCTAATAAAAAAAGGTATCTATCACACTGATTGAAGTGCTTTTTCAAATGTATGATATTTAAAATTATTATAATATTAGATGTTTTAAAAATCGTCGAAAAATGTTTAAAATTGAAGATTATATCTAACATTGAATTTTATAGCCAAAACAAAGTATACAATGTATCTTGTGATTTGTCAAGACGAATTTGGAGTCTTTAGAAATTCTCTTAATTGTTGATTGCACGAAGTAAGTATACTTAAGTGAAGATTCTCTTAAACAAATTCAAGCACATAGGTGTTTCCACGTGTCCTGAATCTCTAAACTATATTTAACACTCATAAAAATGAGAAACATATTGTGAAGAACGAAATATAATTGGAATAAACCATGATTTCAATTATTTTTGCTATAACATTTTCAATTTTAAACATTTCTCAAACATTTTGTTTTGATTTCGAAACCGAAGCTCAAAGAAATCGAATAACATCGATTTTGTGTTCCTTGTTTCTGTCTCAACCATCCTAAACACGTGTAATCGATGACATTCGACTTCTTGGAGCTTCATCTTCGAAATAAAAACAAAACGTTCGAGAAATGTTTAAAATTGAAAAAGTTGTAGCAAAAACAATGTAGGGCCACAAACAATATTGCCACGCCTACTTTGTATTAGAGAGCTTAGTACTAGCTATGTGAACTTGGCACCCGACTTTTCAAAAATTACTTTTTTTTTTTATAGAAAATGATAGTATTTCGTTAGTACCTGATTGTACCTCTAATAGTTTCGTTTGTACCTTCATCAATTAGTAATTAAAAAAAATTCGATAAATGGTCAGCACCCGACATCGAGATTTTTGAAATCGGTTTTTCCCGATTCTTTAGAATCGTTTGTACCCGCTGGAATCGCTTTTCTTTTCGTTTGTACCTCAATAGTTTAAATTATACATTTTCTATAAAAAAAAATTAATTTTTGAAAAGTCGGGTGCCAAGTCCACATAGTTCTTAGTACTAACCTTTAACGATATTTATTATGGCTACCAATGACGCTTACAGTCATTCGACTGATATTCTACGTTAGATTTCAATTCCATCACATAATTAAAGTAAAGGGCGAGGGTCATTGTCTACCACGCTTGCATCAAGTCTAACCGTTAACCTCGTTACTGCAGGTGAATTTACGAATTCACAGTAGTCGGTATTTCCAATTTCCCAAAGTTTACGCGACACGAAATGGTCCCATAATGTAGTCCCCAATCAACGTCTTCGCGTTCAATTTGGTCGATTTTCCGTTCCGAAGAAATTCTCCTGCCCGTTAATTCGTCCGATTATTCAACCGTTTAGTTTTCTGTTCACGGTCGATCCGCTCGCTTAATTATCGGACCGTGTATTTACTTAACTACTCAACTAATTAAGATTTTCTTTTAATCGCTTGCCCATACCGCTCGGTACGGGATATCTGCATATCTCATTCTCAGTCCATTCGCCCGCCTAATTATCTGACCGCGTATCTCTTTATCCATCTACCGTGGCTATTGAAACCCGCCAAACGTGTTCTTCGACGCGGAGAAGGGAAGCTTGGGCTCATTCTCATGGATTCGAAAATCGTCTCGTTCCAGACAGAATCGCAGGTAAATGTCCTAAGCTCGGTGAGCGTTTGAGTTGCGTTGTGACACGTACATTAGTCGCTCAAGAAGTTTAGGACAACTGTTGTTGTTGACAAAACTCGTGCTGGACGTAGATTGTGAATTTTTACTAACTTTCCGATTTATAGGGAAGTTATTGTATTTGTCCCTAAAATGAAAAATCGATTTTTTAGCAGATTTTCAAGTTTCAAGGTCATTGGAGTAATTTTAGTCTATTTTTAACAAATTGTTCGCGCGCGTGCGCGTGCGTATATATGTACGTATGTAAACAAATTTTTCTTTAACATTTTCTAAAAAATTAATAGCAAAATCAAAATGATCGATGTGTATCGATCTAACTTAGAGCTGATTAGATTTTGTTCTAATTCGGTCCAGTAGTTTTTTAGTTTTTTTTTAAGAAAACTTAACTCAATAACGCAATCTAGATGGGAGAATATAAATTTATGAGCGAATAACTAAACGGAAATAATATATATACATATATTACTATTATTACATTTGTATGCATATGTATAACACATCTATATATACATACAGGGTGCTCCAAAAGTATGGAGATAGTCAAATATTTCCAAAATGGAACATTTGTGAGAAAAATGGTTTAGAGAAATGTTTTAGGGTTTCACAAATTCTATTGAACGATCCTGTCCGTTTGACTTTCACAGGACCGGTCAAAGTTACGTCAAGGTCAACATTATTTTTTTAATGGAATACCTCATTTTTTATTATGCACTGTGAAAGCTGGCTATGAGACCTTTTCAAAACACTAGTTTACTTTTGTTACTTGATACATAGACGTTTATTAAATTATTAAAGGCACGGAGGAAACAAGCTATGTGAACTTGGCACCCGACTTTTCAAAAATTAATTTTTTTGTATAGAAAACGATAGTATTTCGTTAGTACCTGATTGTACCTCCAATAGTTTCGTTTGTACCTCCACCAATTAATAATTAAAAAAAAATTCAAAAAATGGTCAGCAGCCGACATCGAGATTTTTGAAATCGGTTTTTCCCGATTCTTTAGAATCGTTTGTGCCCGCTGGAATCGCTTTTCTTTTCGTTGGTACCTCAATAGTTTAAATTTTATAGCAATTGTTGATCCCCGTAAGAGTAAAGTTCGTTAATTTTCAAGATTTTTAAGATCTGTTTCTTCCCGATTCTTTAGAATCATTTGTACCAGTTTGTACCGCTTTTCGTTTCGTTTGTACCTCAATAGTTTAAATTTTATAATTCAACAGTATCAACAATTGCTGTATAAGTTAAACTATTGAGGTACAAACGAAATGAAAAGCGGTACAAACGGGTACAAACGATTCTAAAGAATCGGAAAAAACAGATTTCAAAAATCTCGATGTCGGCTGCTGATCGTTTTTTGAATTTTTTTTAATTATTAATTGGTGGAGGTACAAACGAAACTATTGGAGGTACAATCAGGTACTAACGAAATACTACTGTTTTCTATAAAAAAAAGAGTAATTTTTGAAAAGTCGGGTGCCAAGTTCACATAACTGAGGAAACACTTTTCTGTGTTAAGAGGAATGGTAGTTCTGTCGTTCTAAAATAAAGGCTTGGAAATTGATTTCGAGGAAATGAAAACAAGCCTTGACTTTTCCTTTCATATAATTTGTTTGTACGTATCTTGACAGGTATCAAGGCAGGTCTCCGTTTCATTATTAACGTTGAACGTTGCTTCTTTGATCGAAAAGACAGGAAACCAAGCAATCAAGTAGCTGTAAAATCTTCTTTGAAAGTTATTTCCGAGAAAATTAATACGGGATTTGACTTTCATTTTCGCATTATTCATATATATGCACTTTAATAATTACCAATATTTATGGGATTGACTGTATTAAAAATGGCACTGTACGCTGCTTCTTAAATTATCATCTGTAAAAAGTTGGTTTCACTGTAATCTGAGTTTTAAAAGTAAACACAATTTCAAAAATTCTTAATTTTAAAAACTAACGTTAAAAATTACGCTGAGAGAATGCTGAGACGAAGTCAAGCTGTAATTCACATCAGATGAATCTAATCTAATAACTCTAATAAATATATATTATACTATATATTTATAGTATAATAATATATATAATATATAATATTACATAATACTAGACTATATAGTATAATATGTATATAATAAATCGATACATTTTTGTCGAATAAAGTTCAGTTTTATATGTGAAGTTTATTTTAAATTACGAAACAATATAGAAGAAAATAGAATTTTTAGTTCTATCTAACTAAATATCTTTCATTATTTTAAATGTTCTTTCATGCAAAGAAAAAGAGCGTATAAAATATTGTGATTGTTAGTTTTCTTCGAACAACTATAACAAGTTTATTAATACAGTATAGAATCCTGTTCAGGTTTTTTTATACATAAAAGATCTATAAAAACGAGTAGAAAGGTGTTATTACGTATAATTTTCAAAAGCTTTTTAGTAAGTTTTGTAAAATATTGCGTCAGATATCCGATAAGATATTAAATGAGATATTTCTCTACATTTTTCAGCAGTTCCATAAATTTTCTTGGACTCACGTGAAATATAGCGATTGCCCTAAGAGTCTAGGACGATGGTTTACCGCCTGCGGGACGTGCGCCGCCTGAAATGACGTTGATCCTAAATAGTGACGCGTTTTTTTGCGTCATCTGTAGGTGCCCTCTACCTAACCTTGTGTGCAACCTGATCGATGTGGAAAACCGAATGCAGCTTGGTTGGACCTTGAGTATGCATAATAAATGTGCTCTATTTTTAATCTGATTTCCAGCGGCTTCAATGCCCTAAAAATAGCACTTGAAACACAGCAACGCGACGCCAGGAAAATCCTTCCACGTCAGCATACATTAGTCAAGACTTATTCATTGTTCTCAAATAAGATCATTGTGCTTTCTATAGGAACATTTAATTTCTTCGTTTATTAGAACCGTTGCTGCTTTGATTGAAATACCTTTCCGTATCTCTATTTTAAGAGTCGTGATTTTCATTCGAAGCGTTGTATTTTGGATGACCTTCAGAATTTAATATGAAAGAATGTATGTGTGCTAGGAATTGTAAATTTGCCGCACACATTAATACATCTATGTTTCAAGAATAAACGTACAAATTTTCATTTAATTATCTCTTTTGATTATCAGTTCATTAGATATGACCAGTAGCATATTGAAGAAACTTGTCTTTATGACTATGGCAACTTGAGTCGTTCATTTTAGAAGCACATATCAATTTATAAAAATTATAATGTATATGAAGAGTAGTGTTTATTGTCCCTATCTAAATGATACATAAAGAATACAATTTTTGAAAGAGAATTCGATCAATTATTGCCTCTGCGGACATGATCGATAATGTGATATTGAGTGAAATAATAAAACTTTCTATTTCTTAGATTATCACTGGAATATTCCCATTTTCTATAACTATGGCTGGGCACGCGGTAAAATTCGATATTAAATCGATACCATCGCGAGGTTCTTGGGTAAAAAATTGTATGAAACGAAACGTTCGTTTTTGCTTTCTAACTGCTCGGTATCGCTGATTAAGACCCGGATAAAATCTTGATCACTTCGCGCACACGTTCGCGTCTATAATAGAGAGCTGGAAAGAATGCATGGAATTCAGATTTAGAAATCAGAATTTTTCAAAACGGTCATTTCCTGTTGCTCAAGATTTCGAATCCCATGATTTAACACTAGAACTATCATGCTTGACAATTTGATCAATGTATTTCTAATTATTTTATAACATTACTCGATTATTAATAATGATTTCACCGAAATTGTTGTTGACAGTTATTGAAATAGGCGATTAATTATATTGATAAATTGATTTGCGTCATTTCTTTAAGTAATAGTAATTTACTTAAGTAGAGTAATTTTTCTGGGCTTTCCAGAGCAATTGAAAATTATGTTTGTCACGATTGATAAATTGCAATCCATGCCTTCTTCTGAGATTTATCTTAACAGAATACTTGAAAGACTTTAGTTATCGAATTGCCCAATTGTTGATTCACTATGAGTGAATTTTGGAATTTTTAGTCAATGTAACGTTCTCGTTGTCGACGCAAGTGTTAATTCTTTGGAGTTCGACGGTTAGTTCGGTTGACCACCTAGAAAATATCCATTCGAGCAATGTGGTTAGCCTTCTATTGCATAATCGTATATGAAATAGGCATGCGCTGATTGTTGGACGTTTTAGTGATAATGCCCAGTAGGAGTCCAGTAATTGAGACGAAATTTACTGATGATAAGGCGAATTCTATATTGTTAATACAAAATTTCAAATCTGTTTGTAAGTTTCTTACAACTCGTACTATTTTTTTTCAATTCAGATGAAATTTTGTTTAATGAGATTAGATAGTTTACTTATTTTGTGCTATTCAACACAATCTCCTATAATTAATGATTAAACGAACTTACCAAGTGAAGTTCAATGATGATTGTATGATGCGCCTCTTCCGAAGAGATCATAATTGTCGCGATTTCATACAACGCAAACGTATTACGGATTCTACTGTAAACTATTTCGTTTAACTTAAATCAGAAATTCATTGTATAATCTGCATTGTTATTTTCATCAAACAAGTAACGGATCAAAAGATATTTCACTTTCAATTGTTATTTAAAATTTTTGTACCCAGTGCAAAATTTACCACATTTCTAAAGCGAAAACTAAACAAAAACGAAGATTAATTTCTTCTAGAGTAATCCCGAAGCCTGTCCTTGAGGAACCGGAACAAAAGAGTTTCCAAAAAATTTACAACTATTGAGAGAATTATTGCTTGGCGTCGCACGTTAGCTAGCCTAGCGACCCTAAACCTACACCTGCACGTTGCTTGCCTTGAAATACTATAACTTTTTCAATTTTATCGATATGATAATTTCCTTAGATAGTTACATTTTCAATAATGTATAGCTCGCGAAAATACCGAAAAACAATCAATTTAAAAAAAAAATTCTTCTATAGAATACCCTCTTTCCATTATTTCCTTTATTTTAAAACTAACTAGCCGTCACATTACGGTTACGCGGCGAACCATCTGCGCGTTGTTTGTTTCGAGGTATAAATTTTTCAATTTTATACATACGATGATTTCGTTGGTAAGATACATTTTTAACAACTTGTATTTTACGAGAATATCCAAAAACAATCAATTTTGTTAAACTTCTACACTAGAATACCTCGTTTCCACCGTTCCCTTTATTTTGTAACCAACCAACGTCACATTACGGTCACGCGGCGACCCATTTTCGGCCGCAGGTGAGTTTCCCACCCGCAACATAGCTAATAATTCGCTCCAGGATGCAGAGCCTAAGGAACCTGTTACTTATTTCACCGTACGGAAGGAGTGGGGCGTACTTCAGAACGATACGGGAAGATTATATCGTCGAAAAACGTACGCGAACGAGCAGCTCGTTTTAAAACGAAACGGGTCGACCAGCACGAAACCTGCCACCACCGACTCTGCCTTCCTGCCCGTTATGTCTGCCCAAAATCCGCTGCAATTTAACCAGAAATCCCAGTAACTGGACCGCAAGTGCAGACCGCGGACCACCATGAACCGCGGCGAGCAGAGATGGCTCGTAACCCGTAGTTGCATAAATATTATGCAAATATTCGAGGCGGTAGCGTTACAACGCACAGCTATCCAGCGACGCCGACGGCCATTGGCACGCTCTGCAGCTCGGTTGCCCGCAGCGGCGCGGGCGGCGCCGGCGCCCCTAGGATGCCCATCTTCTTTTTCGTAGCAGAGGAAGTCTTCGAAAGACATTCCTGGCCTTTTGAGGGAATGGGGTTGTCTGGAATTCTACCTCTTATACAGATTATTAATTATGATTTTGCTTATTCTAGATCATCCTTATTTATTTGGATTGTCTGAAAAAGTAGCATTGCTTTTTAAGGTAGTGGTAGCATAAACATTTTTCTTACGACATATTGCTTTGGAGGTATCTTGTTGCAAAATATACAAACATGACTCGCGTCATATTAGATAATGTAACTTTGGAATTATGTCATTATAACAATACTTAGTTTAGATGGATTTTTAGACAACCTATAGTAATTTGACTTATCATTTGTTAACACTACGTATTTACAGAGATTTCTTTTCAGATTTTTGTTACTGAAGTAATGCTTTAATAAGTGAAGTCGATTTTACTAGAATTAATACTTTACGGACCGGCAGCCTATTAATTAAAAATTTAACACTTGCACGAATACTTATTGCTTCTGTATTTCTATCGATTTATTGTTTTTTCTTGTTGATTTCTCACTTATACAAAATACCTAATCTTTTCGTACTGTATCTATCCTAGAGATTTCCAAGAATATGTAGAATATCATTGATTATAAACAAAATGTTAATAAATCACAATTTCACATAGTTTTTTTGGAAATTGATCGATGTACGAATACTTTCTACACCCACTGTATGTATGTATACATAGTCTTCATTGGTAAGGAAAATTATTGTAGATTTCTGAAAATACAACTTTAACATCAGCTTTCTATATATCTCAGTATACCACATTTCGATTAGCTTCTTTGCACCATTTGAGTGGAAAATTTCAAGAAAACATGTATATTTAAAAAACTTGCGTTCGTGTACAAGTTAATCCCTTATAATCGTCAAGAAATATTGGTAGAGTTTCGATGTCCCTTCAGAGGACGCATCCAAGTGGAAAGGGGTTAATTTCTCCAACAATACAGCAATTTGGTAAAAGGTTAATTCTGTTTCCATCGTCCCCCGAAAAATCCGTGTATCAGTTTGGGCCGCTGCCACCGGCGCAAAGTGTCGTTGGTTATATCCTCTGAGATATGCACGACTCGCGTGTTTCCCTTATCACTCGGCAAGATAACTTGCACTTTGCATACGCGGCATAATTCAACGCCAAACCTACTTCGCCCGATCCCTCCCCACCTCTGCTTCGTATCTCTACGGCCCTAAAACGACCCACTCGCCCTTCCACCCGCGGACTTGTGTCCTCCCCCGTGTCGCTTACGCTTCTTACCTCATCTCCTTACCTTGGCCGTAGCCCTCTCGCGACCTCTTCCTCCCCCCGACTCCTCAGACGTCGTTTCTCGTCGACGTTTCTGCGCAGTTCGATCTCTGGTTGAACGCGCTTCGGGCACGGGAAACGAGTGAGGGGAACGGGCTGTGGAGGACGCCAAGGGGGAATGGCCGTTGAAGGTTTGTATATCTGCGTGCTTGCAGGCCGCCGCGCCGGTATCAGCAAGCCAGAATCCTTGAGCGTTCCTACCCTTTCGCAGCTATCCACTCAACTTCCCTTTTCGGGGCGAGTCTTTTCACCGACGGGCCGACTACCTCCAAATTGCTAGATTCGAGGACGCTAACCGCGCTGGCGGCTGGGAATGTCTTCCCTGATAGCTATCGGGCTATAGCCTGCGTAACTGATGAGAAGTTGGACGGGGTTGATAAGGGATGCGAGATGACTTGTACGTTTTAGATAGGGTTGGTAACTGACATTGTAAGAAAGTCGATTGAATTAAAGAGATGAAACAGGACTTAACAAACATGAAAAGTGATGTTTCGTGTTTGAAGTTTTAGAAGATTCTTCGGTAGAGCTATTCTAGGGGATCCTTCAAGAGGCGCAGTTACCAGGTGGAAACCTATAGAAGATTGTTATAAATTTATTAGCAACTTATTAGTTGACTATTATTGGCAATAAATATCTTAATAGAACCTCATTCATCGCCGGAAATAGGGTTGAAAATTTTGGCAGTAATCAATCATAGCATATTCCTATTCTTAACTTCAATTTTACATATTGCTTGGTGATCGTCTTTTTGACTTGTAGTCAAATAATCAAGGCTGAAGTAGTTCAGGTTCTACTGTATTTTTCTGATAACTGTGTAATTCATTTCTTCATTGTATCCGAAGTAATATTAGTTTATTTATTTTGTAATAGTTCGTCATAAATGTTTTTGATATATTGAACATTCTTTCTGAATTTTTCTGTCTAAACGATCCCATATTATTAAATGTTGTTAAATCCACATCCAATAAAGAATTTCGTAACAATAGTTGCATAGTAATAATTTACGGTGCATATTAATTTTTCATTGAAGGCAGTACGTGTTTATATATTTATGTACACACAATTCCTCTACTCGTTGGATTTGGTTTCCTACAACTTCTTGTTCCCCGAAATGGCGTTGAAATTGAAGGAGGTGAGAGCATACAGGACTTATTGTTAGTTCAGATTTCACAAATTGTTTGTACTCAATCTTTCTTGGTGGCTTTGATGAATTTTATTAGACGGTTGAAAAATATCGTTTGTAATCTACCTTTTTTATATTGTTTGTATACCAACAAAGTATTGTTTGAGCGTACAAGTTTTCTACACACTTTATCTCTTTTAAGAGAACAATTTTCGCGTGGGATAAATCGGAAAGCCGTAGTCAAAGACTGAAAGGGCAAGCGGGAGTTGCAGAGGTTTTGATTAATATTTTAGAGTCCTCCGCTTTATTCACGTTGAACAGTTTACAAGAGCTGATTCTAAGAGTTTCGTCTATCTTCCGAACTTTGTTCCCGCAGTGTTCACAGTGAAGTCGCGAGCAAGCTTTAAAATTATAAATAGAAATTCGATTAAAATACGTCCTATTTGTTGCCCTAATGCGACTTGCTTTGTTCAATTTATTATCTAAAAAGTATAGTGTAGAATTCAATTTTCCTCGAATAATTGAATTTCTTTCTCTCTTTTGGTATCTTCTCTGGTATTGAAAATATCGCCGAATAGTAAGTATTTCCTACTTTTTATAAAAAGAATCGTTAATTTTATATTAAAATTTTGAAATATCAAGCAATGAATATTCCAGTCTTCGTTAAAATGCACCTGTGTACTATTATTCTATAGTATTATACTATATTACAATACTACTAGTATACAGTATTGTTCGGTTCTACGATCGAAAATCTAGGCTAGAAATGATCACTGCGGAAGGAAGTTTTGAGAACTTTGTCCTCAGAGCTGGTCGGGCTCAAAGGTAATGGTAAACGACTACGACTGTTCCAATTTGGCATGGTTTGGCGCTATGTCTTTTAAGAGGGTCGAAAATGATTGATGTATAAGAGAAATAAAATATTTTCGACCCTTTTTGTGGACTTTTAGACAGTTTTGAACTTCGACCAGCAGGATTCTTAACCCACCTCTCCCTATAAAAAATTTGTAGTAAAGGTAAATCCTGTTCCCAAATACAGAGAAATAAAATCGCCCTTAGTGGCAGACAATACTATCATTCAAAACTTAATACCTGATTCTCTCTTGCTATCTACGAAAGATTATTGGAAAAAGACTATAGAATTTTATTGTTTACTAAATAATTTTATTTTATTTTTGTTGGATTAAATGTATTTTATTACTTTATTTGGCCGTTTCCAATCCCATTGCATCAGCATGCCGGATCGGTTGGTTAGAGCGTTAGAGTAAAAGAATTTATATCTATGTGCGCGCGTAAAGCAAAAGGTACAAGGAAAAATAGTAGCGCCACACAAGAAAACAAAAGCATAAGAGTATGATGTTGCAAATATTCACTATTTACAACAATTTTAAATGAAAGAACGCATAATTACGATAAAACGTGAAAGATAATGTCGTTTATGTGTCCAGCACAACGACGATGACAAGCACATTTTATTATTATTAAATAAGCAAAATCATAAAGAAGATCATAGGATCACTATGCTGATTTCAGGTTCGAAATTTGAATTTTCATCGCCAACGCTACCGTTACTTGCGCTTTTATTGCCCTTTATTACTCCGTAACGTGTCAAATTCAATGTTCCAATTTTAATCAATCATAACCTTTACATTTTTTTAAAAATAAGCAAACTGTAATAATCATTATTTTAAAATAAATTGAAAGCATCGATGGCTGGATTAGCGTTGAAACTAGGTTACCTCGTTTACTCGATAATGAAATTTATTGTGCAAATATTCGCAAAAAAAGAAACAAGCAGGCCAAGAATATTAGTTCAGGCCATGCTGCAGTGCGAGGAAATTGTTTTAGCCTGAATTCGCGTAACTTAACTATACCATTCGTTGACTTTCTCCTTCCGTCCAACTATTCATTCAAGGTCTCCATTTCAGCGAAGCCTTTTCGTTCTTGCTACAGAGTAGAGTCTATCTCGAGACTGCTGAATGTGAGGCAGATACGAGAGGAGTGATTTAGATTTCCGCAGGGACACGTTTCGTAAGGAAATTTATGCCATCAGATAGAAGATGGAGATGTTTAAAATTCGCTCAACTTACTTGCACAAAAAGAACGATGTCTCCACTTATCACGAAATTAATGACAAAATGCTAAAACTTTGATCGGTGGAATATCTAATCGCTCTTGTATATTGTTTTACAAATTTATGAAACTGTTTTACAATCGTACGGGGATGGGTGGAGGTGATATTTCAAACCGCGGGAACTTTCCGCAATAAACTTCGTACTTCGAGATACAACGGCGACGCGAAATCCATTAAAATTTTTTTGAGATAAAACCAATTTGCCGTGACAAATATAAATGATAGAGCGGTTTGGGGGGCGGGGGAGGGGGAGGGAGGTGGAAGTTTTCGCGAACGTGGCGGAAAGTTACCGCTGAAACAGATTTTGATACTATATGTGCGCCAAAATACCGACAGAGTTCGCCTAACGTATTACGAAGGAGGCTAATAAAAAACATGCATTAATTTTGCTATGCAGGGAGAAAATACTGTTTCGTGTGCCCGCGTCGATTTGACTAATTATTATTTTTAGTATTTGCATACTTACACGAGCAAAGAAATGTAATTTTCAAGGTATTATTTAATGTGAAAAAAAATAAAATCATAATTCAAACTTGTGAGTTGATAAACCAAATTAAAATATTTCTAGTATGTTACATTTTACATTTGTATCTTGTATAATTACATCTGTTAATGAACAAAACTTTGCCTTGCAAATTCTTATCCGTTGAAAACATTATTCTAGGGAAGTAAGTTTATTGTACTTAAACATTTAATTTCCTGTTCAAAGTTTTTCTTCTATTCTCATGAATCATTTAACGGAAAGGTTTTCCTTATTTCTCTTCTTGTACACGAAATTTCATGTAACCTTTTTCTTCTTTTAAATTAAAGTTTGGTTTTTTACTATCTTTCACTGAAAAAGTAAAACGATGAAGAAGAATGAAAAGTTTGAAGTATTTGTATATTTATACTTATAATTTTGTAGGGTTATATTATTCTTTTATCTAGATCATAAGTGATCTATCAATTTAATTTTTGATCGTTCTTATCTAATTTCATTATACAGACCATCTTCTTACGAATAACTTCATTCTATTTAACTTTATTCATAATCGCGACTCACAACCTTCTTTAATTATATTGGTGCTTCTTAATTGCATGTACTGTCTTATATTTTAAAGTCATTATATTTTATCATAGCAGATAATAGCTAATAAATAATTGTTGTGCATTGGAGGTTTGATATTAATTAACAAAAATATAGTTTATTACAATGAAAGACTTTAGTATAGTAAGACAATATAGTAATTAACATAGGTAAATAATTGACAATTTATCCACATATTTGTCAAATTCTATTTTTAACGAATGACACAATTTTTATGCCCACCCTACTCTAACTTGGAGTGTTCAGCATAACGAGAATTTCGATGCAAATGAAATGCGAGAAAACGACTCTTACGTTGTCGTGATTAACACAAAACTTCTCCTACGAAAGTATTATTTAATTTACGTAAGAAGATCAGCGATTCTATTCTATTCGCAGAAAATGCTTATGAGTTTGCAAACTTCGAAAGAAGATCTGAAAGGGGGGAAAAAAAAGATAATTGTTTCCATTCCCTAGTAATGTCGCGAGTACAGTAGGAAACTTAAATTGTCTTTGAAAACAATTTAACTTTATTTGTACGATTTCTATTTGCATACAATTTGCATTGTAAAACGCTCTCGTTGTGAAAGATTTTTGCGTTTAATAGGAAGCGGGCAATGATGGGGCACGCACACGGGAAAATATTTGATCTAGAATTACGCGAAGGCGAAACGGTCCCAGGGAAGATTTACACTTGAGATTAACGCGAGCTGGTAGAAGATTATTATCGTCTTGTAGAACTTAAGGTACATAAAGATATGGGGTGGAAGCTTGTTGTTTTCAATATTTATCTTGTGGAAGCCTCGAGGGAGGGATACAAAAATGAATCAAGACGTCTGCGCTAGAAGCGCTTAAGAAACCTGCGAGATGCTCTTCGTGTCGGCTTCTTTCGAGTACCTATTATCCACTTTAATGTCTTAGAAGTGCAGTCAAAGCATTTTTCTGTTAAACATTTAGACCTCTATTTAAGTCCTCTTGTGCACAAACATGGTATAAATATAGTATGAAAGGGGCGTATAATATGTTAAGGTGTTGAAGAAAACTACACGACCGATTAAATTTAAATTGACTGTTCATTAAACAATTCATAGAGATACTGCGTGATTTTTGTTGCATAATTTATTTTAACAATGCATGAATGATTAATAATGTTGCGATACTGTGTTGGAAACAATACTGTGAATGGTGACTATGATTGGGTCCCATTTAGTAAATGAATATACAAAAAATACAATAGGTTATTATTTTACGATAGTGTAGCTATCATCTCTAGTATAATAAACTAATAACAGTCAAAAATAGGGACCTGGCAGCGCTATCACTTTCAAGAACCATAGGGGTTTTTATTACAATTCTTTTAAACTTGTTTCAACATTATCAAAACTGTTATTGTACAGTCTACCAGCTTCGGGAATGCGAATGTAATATTTTTACACATCTTGTATTTCTTTGTTAGAAATATAAAAGAGATAAGAGGTAGTTTGTAAGTTCGTGAAACATTGATGTAGACATTTTATTCTCTTTCTTACGCTTTTTCTCTTATTCTCTTTTAATATAAATGTAATGGATAGAAAGCAGAATGATTAATGCGTTTAATGTAAGAATAAAATAAATTCATAATTTCGATAATAGCCTCTTGTATGTATATGTAACGTTTACGATCGAATTGAAGTTTCAATTAATTAACATTAATTGATTTACGATATTATAATTTCTGTTAGCTATTCATTTATGTGTATCCATGTAATTGTAAGACCAGTGGCCCATTTATTTATAATTAAAAGTTACATACTTCAATTCACAACGTATAATTGTTTATTTTTTACGAGATGACATAATACGTCACTTTATTTGGAAGTAGAAATATATTTGTAAGAAATTATTAAATTGTAAAGCACTTTGCTGCATTTAAAGTATTACGATTTAATCATTTTGTTGTGACCATATTTTCCATTTTTGTTGCAGGTACGTATACTTCAATTCATACAGTGTCAATAATTAGCATTACAGGTGGTAAGTGCTTCAGCCATTTATTATAAATGAATCTAGTGCAAGGAAATGCAGCGACTATAAGTAATGGAAATATGCTTTTTAAGTGGTGATTTTTTCATTTTTGCCAAAAAATTATTAAACACCTTATTTTACTTTCATATCTGAAAAACAAGCTACATCAAGTCGAAATATTTGACATATAATATTTTAAATGTCACTTACAAAATTTAACTTATTCATATGCTTTCAAATAAAATATTCTTTGTTGGATCGAAACAGATCCGAGCGCCATGCGCAATCATTCTGACACACATACGTGAACACACAATTTAGACACTCATATGCAAGCATGTATTTTTTAATTTAAAATATATTTTTTGAGGTTTTTGGCCGTAACGTTTTTTTTTCTCAGGGTTTACCCCCAAATGTCGTTGTTTTTATTTACTAACATGTTTATTTACATTTTATTATTTGAATGACGGGACTCGAGAAATAACTTCAGTTCCGACGCTACATTTTTCATGGGTCAAAGAATAAAACCTTTTCGTCATAGTTTTATCATATATGTATAAAGATGAGACATCACGTATTTATACTGTTTGGTGTAACAGCTACATTTTACAAACCATTGTATACTAATTAACACGTTTATGTCCACTTTAAAAGTGTAAACATGACATAGTTTGCCTTTGAGATACAGACTTGCAATAACTTCTCACGCTGTATTAAACCTAAAACAAGGCATTTAGCAGTGCCATCTTAGATTTTTCAAAAGAAAAGTATACACATGGGTGTCCTGATTTAATGTTCCAACACCGAGGACATAGCTATCGCTGAGATTGTTCCCTGGTAGGAATTTCATGCCACATTAGGAGTCTCGTGAAACTTTTCATGTAAGCGTATCGAGTTTTTTTTTTACGTTGAACGGGCAAGTCACCGTTGGGATACGGTTTGCAACTTTTATCCAAGAAACTTTGGCAACAACGACAGATGTAACTGGAGTTCGGCTATCGAATTGCCGGCATATTTACGACGGTTTAATGTAAATCGAATGGGAATTGCGCAAGTAAGTCGAATAGCAAGTTCAACAGTTTACTTAACTGCAATGCATTGCGGTGAAGTACAACTGGGTTCTTGCTAAGACAACATATTTGCATTTGTCGATACGTGTTACGGCGAACCTTTCCGAAAGGGGCAGTTTACAGGCAACTAAGTACGTTCAACGTAGACGCACGAACTAGGAATTAAGGTAATTGCGTATCAAAAGGAAGCTTTAATTTGTTTCGTCCGGTTTTTTTTCTTTTCTACGCAATTTGTTTCTACATAGGGGATTGGTTCAATTGCTCCCAAATAAAGTCTTCTTCGGGAATTAATTCCTGTCAAATCAATACATGATCTGGCTTTTTCTTTTACACAATGTTTATACAGTGGGTGTAGAATGTATTCGTACACCGATCAATTTCCCAAAAAACTTTTCTCTGAAATTGTAGTTTCTTAACTTATTTTTTTATAATCAATGATATTTTACGTATTTACTAACAAACAACATTTACTAGTTAATGTAATTTGTGATATTAACAGAAAAATGCGAAAAGTGGGTAAAAGTATAGAAACAATAAGTATTTGTACGATTCTTATGACGAACCATTTACAGTAGAGTTTGTAACGTAAACACATTAGTTTATTGCTCCGTGCGAATTAGAAAACATCAAATTTCTAGGAAAGTACTTTTAAAACTGGCCTCTAATAGAGGAATGGAAAAAGATCCCACTTCGAGTAACTAATAATTTAGTTAATTTAACGCTTAGAAGAGTTGCAATAATTATAAAATCAAAAGGAAATCCCACGAAGTATTAATTATTTATAAATTAATGTAAATTTCTTTTTTTTTAATCAAGTTTTAAACATTAAACAGTTGTGCGAATACTTATTGCTTCAACATTTCTATCGATTAATTGTTTTTTTCTTGTTAATTTCGCAACTTACATAAATAGCTATTTTTTTGTACTCTATCTATTCTAGAGATTTCCGAGAATATGTAGAATATTATTGTTTATAAAAAATAAGTTAATCAATTACAATTTTACATAGTTTTTGGGGAAATTGATCGGTGTACGAAAACTTTCTAAACCCACTGTATGTACCGTACAGATTACTTCTAACGTTTAAAAGGTCATTTTTAATTATTGCTGCTGATTATACAGTAATATGAGCTTTAAAAATAAAGATATCAAAATTTCTTTGTAGATGTTCACTTTAAAAACCTATAACTTCATACTGACCTTGTGAAAAAAGGAAGTTAAACTGAAACTACATATTAAAATAGAGATATTAAAGCTGCGAAGTTTTGTTCTTTATTGAAAGAAGGAGCTGTTTTATTTTTGTTCCCAAAAAATACAATATCTAAAAGGTATCCCATAAGTGCAGTTAGAAGTTAGAAGTTTATAGAACAACTTTATCTAAGGAAATTTCAATTTCTTTATTTTTAAAGCTCAGATTACTGCAAAGTCAACAGGATATCTTAAAAATGGCACTTCAATAATACGTGTGCAGTAATATTTGTAGTATACACATATCTGTGTATAATAATATACATTTTTTTTTGTCTTTAGTATACAGACAAACATTAATTTCTAGCGAAGACCTCATTTTGGAGCAATTTGATTATCTAGCCATCTTACTTTATTAAAAGAATCATTTAGCACCAGCAATAGGATTGAGGCCTGTTTTGATATTGTTTTTCAGGTGTTGGCTATTTATTTCATTAAATTAACCTTTGCTCAACTCTATGTTTAGTTTTAGTTGTATTATTTTATTTTATTATAGTTAACATTATTTTGTATTTGTAACATAATATCAACATTCTTTCTGCTTTTATTAAAAACAGCTAAAGTTAAACAATTTTATTATAATTTCCGTTTTTAACAACTCAATTTTACTTGAAAGTGCATACTACGAAATTTCGACACAATTTACTGAAGAAATTAATGTACGAAGGAAATATTATTGATCAAATTCATCAAAATAACTCATTTTAGTCATTTATTTTTTTCCTACTTATTTTATGCATTATTTCAAAAATCAACGAATGATACAATAAAATTAAATATATTATAAAGTCACGTTTACCGATTAAAAAATGTTTTAAACACCAAATACATAATTTCTAAAGGGAATTGTAAAATACTTTCGTAAAATAATAATTCAATTCTAGTCCGAAGGGCTTGCTAAAAAGTTTCCTGTATTTAAAGACTTCGCACAGATATCTAAAGATTTCTTCAAACGATTCACAACTCCGATAACAGATTACTTGCATCGCAATCTTTCAATGACATTTGACGTTTGAGTTGCATCGATACTGGAAGAAATGTCAACAACTACATCCTGCCACTTCGATAACCGATCCCCCAAGACGTTCCCTGAGAATTGATATCTCTCGATGTCTGAGAGCTTGACATTGGATCGGTCTCATCGCTATTCAGGCTATACTGCAATGAACTCTGGGAATAAAGTGATACCTTAACGATTTTCTTTGCTCTACGACAGGGTTAAAGAGTCGTCGCGATGATATTGAATGCCAGCCATTCCTGAGAAAATTCAAACAGATTTAGTCCATTCCAGAGAAAGCTCAAATGGAACCAGCAACTGCATAAACGCAATGCTACAGATGATCCTTATCGTACGAGAGCTAAATTGAAAAGTTTCTGGAATGATAATAAAAAGAAAATGAAACTGATTCAAGTTATAAAGGGTTTTACAAAGGGTATCACTTTAGGATTTTATTTTTTAACACTATGGACTTTCTTATATATATTTAAACATGTATTTTTAATACATTATAAATAGTTCATAAATTACCATAATCGATGATTCTTATAATAAAAATTACAGTATCATGAAATTTCCTTCTTGACAGCTGTTTTGGTGCATACCATATACAGAAAAAAATACACTAACTTTGATAATATTTTAGCGAGAGAAGAATATCGAATTCTTATTTTCACAGGTAGTTTTAAATAAAATCATTATTATTTCATTTTGTAATCTTTAATAACAGTAAATCGTATAATATTAAAGTTTCGAGCAGCATATTGAATCTCATAGAGAAAAGGGTAGAAAAATTCGGAAAAATGATAACCATCGTGAAAAGATTTAAAAGTTTCCGTTAAAGATAAAAGAGTACTATCTTTCATTTTAATACTAAAACTGCCAAAGTTAACGCATAATTATCTATAGAATTATTTATAGATACAACTACTCATATATCTTTGTAATTAGAGGGACGAGGAACGAATTAATTTGTCAATTAAATTAATTGTTTGTTAGAATAGTTATCATGGCCGACTTGATAATTTAAAGCTACTAGTTTTGTTGTTAAATTTTGGTTGTTATTGTCAATGGGTGAAAGGTTCGCTAGCGATGCCAGGAGACAGAGGTAAGCGTGGATAGCCGGCGAACGACAGACGCGATTAGAAGTTGGAGTAGCGTCGCGCTTAAGCGGCTCGTTTTGAGTAGAGTTGAATCGAGACGGGTGAGTTGACTCGAATCGCGAGTGCGAGCTGCGGAGCGCGGATACGCGTGTTGGAGCGCAGTGGGCGCACTGACTCGCACTAATAGGCTAACAGGCGAATGTCGACTCGTTTTGCCCTCTGATCCCCGCTCGGGCCTCGCAATTATCGGAGTCAACTGGTACGAGTTGACCCACCGGCTGCTTTTTACGGGCCCTCCATTCATGAAACCGTGTCTGCTGGAATGTCGTACAGCGGACCGCACATACCGACATTTTCTGGGCATAGTCATTCCCCATCGCGCGTACGCCAAGGCTGAAAGAGTTTCCGAACTTGTCACCTAGGAGAACCAGGAGACGTTTCCTAATCTCTTTCAAAGAGAAGGAAAAAATTAATCCTTTAGACTCGAAGACATCTTGTTATTAAATGTTGTTGGATTCTAATCTCAATGTTTAGCGCGTTAGACGAATGTGTGAATGTGTTTTGTTTTGTGCATGCATGTGGCGCCGACCGGAAGGATCTTCCTTCATTCGTACGTTTGGTGCTGCATAGAAAGCACGTGTGTATTTTTTACCAATTAATAAAAAACCAACAAATGTAATAACAGCAATTGCGCCATATTATGGATACATTCTAGTTAACCATTTAAGAAGACAGGCTTAATGGGGAATTAGAAAGAGAAAAACTATACGTCGTACAACAATAAATGATTTGGTATTTAATAGTACATACTTACCTTTTGACGTTTGTGCTGGAATGTATCCTTAACTCTTTACATTTTCACTTTTTTTCGGCTAATGGTTACAGCAGCTCAAACATTAATAATATTTCTTTTGGTGTATCGCCCCACTATTATAAATATCGAAGGGCAGTAATTAAATTTAAAGCACCTTGTTGTCATTAATTTTTATATTATCAATTGTTTGTTCAACACTAACTCTTTTAAAAAAATCTTCTAAATTAGTTAACCATCAGTTAATTATTCTATACTGATTGTATTGGGTTGTTCAGAAAGTTCGTGCCAATTTTTAAGAAACATTCAAAGACACGTTTGAATTTCGATATATATTTATTGAATTATATATGTACCATTTTGTTCCACAATTTTTCCACCTTTTAAGGGATGTCCACATATTATTTGTTTTCAGCCATTCCGATATATTCAGACCTGTACCGCCTACTAAAAATCGGCATGGACTTTCCAGACAACCCAATATATTAAGAAAATTCTTCCCACTACTTCAAAAAGCGTAAAATTAATTACTCTACATTAAGCTGAGTATAAAGAATTGCGTTTCGAATAAAATTTCGAGTAGTCTTAAAAGTAACGTTACTACTTAACGTCACTCTGTGGCCATTAAAAGACGTTACTCCGTGTGTTCTTGTCCACCGCCAATATACAAGCACAGAGCTCAAATGTTCAAGTTTCCAAAGAATCCGAATCCCTTTCTTGAAAACGTTCAACATCGCGTTAGTAATGCCGGGGGCTAAGTAATATCTGTCGAAAGTGTCATCCATTGATCGCTGGGTAGTCTTGTCTGACAGTCGCGTAATCAAGGTGTAAACAGACATCAGTCGAGAACTTTAGCATCTCGTAGTACCCTTCAGAACTATACGCCACGTTGTACGCTTATCACCATGCAATCATTCTATCGACAATTCTTTTCCCTGTTACCGACTAACGTTTCACGTCTTTCATCGCCATTGACGCACACGATTTTTCTTCTTTCGTTTCCCGCTCGTCTCGTCTCCCGTTTCATCCCGTGTCTCTCTTGTCGCAAACTGCTCACGACTACCATTTCACGGCTACTATTTCACATTTCCCCTTACCCATCGCCTCCTTCTCATTTTCTCTGGTATTCCACACAGTTACTTGTGGATATGCCGCGGCACACACGGTCGGAACGCAAGAGTAATAGGGCAGGGCATTAGAGAAGTCCGAGGAGAAAGGAGAGAACAAGAATGCGCAGCACGTTCAGGCGTAATCACTAACGCACTGCATTTCCTCTCTCATTCTACCGTTGCTATTTCGCTCGTTTCTCCGTTCTTCGTCTGTCGCACCGATCTCCGTTCCGCACCAATCTCGAATGTGCGTAATCGCACGGCATCCTACGGTACACGTTCACTGACAAAGGGACCAAATCTCTCCGCCTCTGATTCAGACGAAACTTTGCTTGAATAGCCGTTGGTCCAGCTCAGCAACTGTATTCTGTCCTTTCTAAAATGCCCAGAATGCTTCTTTGTGAGACGGTGTATTGCTATCGTTTGCTATTTTAGTTCAAGTAAAATTCAGATGCAACCATATCTTTGTGTTTGTATGGCATCCATTGGTTTACTTTCACCGACTAAGAGAAGGGTCAACCTGTCTGTCGTTGATTTAACTGAATCTTCGCGTATGGATCGCAACCCCAAATAGGGTCGTTTGGCGAAATCTTGGGGTCGCGAGATTTTAATGTAAAATATTTAGTATTATCTTTTATTTATGTCATTGCAAACAATGCAGTTTTGATGAAACATAGGGTATATCATTTTTGTAACTATAATAAATACAAGTTTACAACTTTTTGTGCAATTTTTAATATCATATTTTTGTATGTTTTTAAACAAATTCTGAAACTATATTTTTTTCATATGTATATATATGATCTAATCAATAAATCATCATAAAATATTTACATATCTTTATTTTATATTTTTTGGGTCGCGAAAAAAATCACAATTATAAATGGGGTTGTGAATGACAAAAGAATGTATGAAGCCCTGGTATAGGTTAACAACTGTATTATGTTTTTATTGTTTATAAATGTCCAGAATACTTCGACGTGAGAGGACGTATCTGCTATTTTAGTTCATGTAAAATTCAAGAATACGGAGATTTCAAGCATCGTATATGTGGGATCAATTAAAGTGGAGTTGCGTGATGTTCATGTGATATAATGAACACAGATGATTGTGGATAAAACATAGTTAAATAAAAAGAGAAAACGAATGTGTTACAATAGAATACGGTGATATTAGATGGACTGGAAAGTAATGTCGTTTATGCGAATCTTAATACATATTTATCATTTATCAGCTTTCTTATCGATCTCGCATTGAAAATTTTGCACGCTAGTTGGCAAAGGGCTATTGATAACGAGGGTGATTACATCATTGCTTAAAAATAGAAAATTGTTGAGAGTATTTTTTTTAAATTTAATTTAAAAGGAATGACATTACTTTTCGGTCTCCCTAATACATCTTGATGGTTCGCTTGCTCGACACTTTCGCAAAATGGGACCTTCATGTTGCAACAAGCGTGCATCGCCCATGAGTTCTCCGAGTTTAGGACAATGACAGCTATCGAGAACGAAAACGAAAGAAATTCTCCCGTTACTTTCCGTAATTGTTCCTACGCGTCGGACGGAACAACTAGCGATGATTATGCCTGTGTACATATTACTTTCTCGCTAGAGTTACAGTGAAACGTAAACAGAGATTTACGAGGCAAACTTTCTCGAATGACCAGGGTAATAGGATGAAATATGGCGTCGCTGTGACACATGCCTGCATCGATGCTGAAACCGTGATTTCCCGTGTAATATCGTACGGCACGGACGAAGGTGATCACGCTTACATAGGCGGATTAATGGGAAGAGAGGGAAGGCGCGATACGGACGCAGAGAAAGTGCGGGAATAAGCGACGGAGCAAGTTTGAAACGCGACGATTTTCGAATTCGATTCGCTTTCGAAACATCGACAGCGAGTTCGGGGTAGAGGAGACCGGGGTTGGCGAAGGGGTTGGCGCAGGGCAAGGATCGAGAAATCGGTCGTCAGCGACACGTTAACTATATTATCGATCCACGGTCAGATACCTTTGGCTCGATAGCTAAAGCGAGCGGTCCGTGTGTCCCCTCGTGCCACCCCAACTTAACTTATCGAGATTATTAAACGGAGCTTTGGCAAGATCAGGCCAGACGAACCGCCAATTTCGGCTGGAGCCACTTTCATCCCACGGTACCCGTGCGCCTTTGCCTCCTTTACCCGTGAGTGGCTCCTATTGGACTTTGTTGGACCAGCGATGTGTCTGAATGCCTCGTGGGTATACGCCCGTGCATGCATGAACGTGCCCTCGATCGTGCTCACGGGCTTTCCTCCGTTATCCAGCCGTTGTATATTAAACAAATAATTTGACTCGCGTGTCTTACGTGCGTCTACACGTGTGTTATGCGGCCGCGTATATCACACGGCGTTGCTTCATATATCACGCGCATTTAGACAAGCGTGCGTTGCGGCTACGTGTTTCACCGGGAAACAAAAGCAGCGACGACGCCGGCGCTATATCCGCATCTAGAGATCCCCCTGGAATCGCGTGGTGAAAAACCAATCCCAAACACGGGAGTAACGTACTACGAATTTTTTCCTTTACCCCTTCGCGTTGCTGGTGATTGAATTTAGTGATTTCGGAGTAATCTTAAGGGACATAATTGAATTGAATGGGCTGCAGATGTTCGTGCACTTGAAATATGTCGAAATATCCAAATAACTTATGTGAAATATGATGTATGCTGAAATGTAAGAACATATCCAAATAATATGTGAAGTATTAGATGTACTGGAAAGTAATGTCGTTTGTGCAATTTTAAATACTTGTTTATCACTCATCAGCTCATTGATTTTTATCGATATGGCGTTGGAAATTTGCACACTAAATGGCAAAAGGCTGTTGGTAACGAAGGCGAGATTACATAATTGATTCAAAATAGAAATTTATTAAAAAATTTGTTTGAATTTAATGTAAAAAAAACGACATTACTTTCCAGTCTACCTAATATGTAATAACTAGACTGCGGATCGGTATGCAAATTCATATTTTCACAGATACAGAAAAGGAATTGAAACTTAAATGAAAGTGAACCGACACTTTCGTTTATATGTAGATTTAGTTAAAGATGAATAAACTTGTTGCTTCGTTGCTTCGGGTAGGGGGTTATTTAGCTTCAGTTCGACAGATCTTACTGTTTCGAGTAGGAGAGTAGTTCCGTGCTTCTTGTATTGTTTACAAACATTGTCAACACGATGATATCTCTTACATCGATTTTACTTTCTTCTTATGCTTATGATCTACAATGATCTACAATGATTTACAATCTACAATTCCTTCGAGCTGAAGCTGGTCCAAGTGCACGCGTACTCAACAAATTCTCAATCTTATTTTATTCGAAAATAAAGCGTTACATGACAAAATTTTATTTTACATTTTCGATTCATTTTTTTACGTAGAATCATCCCCTACTCACTTGTACCACCATTTACGGGGCACTCTGTATAATATGACACTAAATCATTGTGGTTTTAACAAAGACTAAACAGACTCTTCATTCAATTATTAGAAACTTTTGGATATAATTCGCTCAGGGTGTGACTACAGTGTGAACTGTTGGCGTACTGGCTTTGTTTTAACGCGTTCTCGCTGGCATGGCAACAATACGTTAGGACTTCTGGCAAAAGTCGTTGGTTTAATTAAAATCATATGTGTATGTAGTCCATGTTTACCAGACTGGACAATACACCGGTTATTTCAAATGTCAATGATAACATGTGTATTATTGTTAATATTTTGTATATTTTTGTTATTATGCACATTCTTGTACATGTTACCATATTTTGACTTGTCGTAAGTGAATCATCTGCAGTCTAGTAATAACTAAACTACAAATGATACAAACGAATATCAAAATATAAACGGTAACAATCTTTCTTTCGTAAACGTAAGATGTACTGAGCTTTAATTTTTCTGGACCGTGGCCATTTATTCCTTTTACTAGACCACAGTTTTACATCCTCCTGTGAATTTCAATGAATGTATGTATGTATGTATGTATGTATGTATGTATGTACAAATGAATGTATTGAAACGTATGGTGTTGAAATCTCAATTTTTATTAGAAATAGGATATGTTCTTCTTTTTCTTGGCCTCTTCAATCATATAGTGGAACATTGAGGAACTTAAAACGAAGATAAATTTTGTTAAATTGAGCCTTTCCATTGTATTCATACTAATATAAATAATTATGATAATAACACCTTTTCATAATATTGTTGTTAAAGTCGATAGGATTACTTATTTAGTAAAAGTATTATTGAAAATCGAATGGCAAACAAAAAAGATATTAAACCGTCCAGATTTATAATAAGCCGATTACCTATCAGTGAAAATATATACTTCGATTTTGTATTCGTTTATTTATGTCGGGAATAATGAATTTCCCAATTAATTCTCGCTTTCACAAATTATTTTGATGCATTAATTATACTGTTCCGGGGTTGCCATTTTATTAACTTATTAATATGACTAACATCATGTTTAATTTATCTAATGTAGACGTCAACTATGTATATAGTAGCATATCTTCATTGACGTTATTTTATGAATTATTTCTATTGTATACGTACATAATGAAGTTCGGAGTGCTCAGAAAATAATAATTTAATAATTAGATTAATACTTATAAAATAGAATAATCGGTCTTTATATAGATGTTATTTTTGAAAGGTCATTAGAAATGTTATTGTGTACGTATATTCGCTATACAGAATAAGAAATGGTTAGTCAATACAGATCAGTAGATCGATCGTTTCAGAATAGTAAGCTATTTTCCACTTCAATAATGCACGTTATCCATCGACGTTTATTTATTGCTCATACAAGGAAAACAGAGGTTTATCGAAACTCGATAATTCGAAGATGTCAAATGTGTACTGAAATGGAAGCACGTCACATAAGTAGAATGTCTCTTATAGCATACTAAAATAATAAAGCGATCAAATAATTTTAGTCAGTCCGTGTTAATCCTTTCCTTTTCTACTGTAAGCTGTGGATAGACTTGGATAAACTGTTTATATGATTGAAATACAATATGTAAAAGAATGTGCGCACATATCTGTCTTATACAATATAACATAACTATTATCTTTAGTCATATGTGAAGAATGATTGATGGGAGTAGGGAAAAGGGATTGGTAAATTTCATTTGAGTAATAATCATATTGAACCAATGTAGTAAAAGTTACAAACAAATTTCTAACACACAGATTTTGAATTTATATTAATAACAGCAAAATGGAAATTAATCGTTGATATAAATTTCAATGCCGATATAATTCTTAAAAACGTAAGATTACGATTAGCACATATTAGAGAGTAGCTGGTTAAATTAACTCGCTGTCAGCAGAAGGTAGCCAAGTTTCAGAGTCAGTATATCAAATTTATAAACTCCCAACAGATTAATCGCAGGGAACAGATGGCATTTGAGCGTGAAATATAGAGATGTTCCAGTTTTCAACAAAGGTAATGCAAAGTGATGTTGGGCTGTTACTTCACTTAGGAGTGTAATAGCTAGATGTTGTAGACGAAGTACTAATGACCGTAGATGAAACATCAGAGTTTGAAAGTGAAAGTGTCAGATTTATGCCCAGGAATTAGCGATGCTTGTTGAGTAGAAGACTGTCGCGTGAATAAACGTGGAATCGTCGAGTTAATGATGTAATGTCCTGCATAAGTAGTAGTCCACGTTATTCAGAGCTATGCGAATTTAGAGTACATTCAGATGTAGATTAACCCTGATGAGTGATAGTGATGAACATCTCCTAAGAGATAAATCGCATAGATTTAGAAATGGCACCTTTTCTTATTTAAACAGTTCTGATGGGAATTAGATATGTTGATTGAATTGTTGGCTTCGATATGAATTAAAGTTGGACTTGCCAAGCTGATAATTAAGTGTCCTATTCAAATCGGTAGTCGACGTAAGTCATTTTGAGCTATGGCAATTTGGATTACCATCAGTTGTAGATTAATCTCGGTAAGTGGAAGTAATAGTGCTCTATTGGGAAATAAATCAAATGGATTAGAAATTGCTACCTTCCGTTGTATAAACAGCGTCAAAGTTACGCCAGAGATTACAGATGTTTGTTGGATTGAAGGATTCAGTATGAGTAAGTGTAGAAACCATCAAGTTGATAGTAAAGTGTCCTGTTCCGATCGGTAGCTAATGTCATTTCGATGAATAATCTCGGCGAGGCTCTATTGACAGATAAAAGGAATATATTTAAAGTTGTATTTTCTTTATTATCCTGGGAATTAGCGATGTCTTGTTCTTGTTAATTGGTGGCGTTTGTCTGTCACAATTAATTTATACGCGGTGAACGATCGCTCTACGTCACACGAAGTAATCGGTGCGTATTTAAATTTAGAACAATATTGTTCCGGCACACTTATTAGTCTTTGAATACCCTCGTTATTTAAAATATTAGAAATTTTCGTTAATGTAGAAAATCCTTCTTTTACATTTTTTTTCTAATCTTTTCACCGCAATCACCAGAAATACTTTTTAGATGTATTATACCATTCGTATGTTCCTCTGTTTCACATGAATTACCAGTTTTTTCAATTTTCCTCTTATGTGTGCCGGTATTTATGTGTTGGTTTAAATGCGATTTCCTTTCACACTTCACATTTTTATTCCAAATTTTGCAATGAATGCTTCTGTCATCGTTATCATTATTATCGTTATCATTAATAACAAAATTGGAATCGTTTTTTATCCAATTTAGCATTAATGCTTTTCTACTTTTTTTAACTTTTGGCGTTTTTCGAGAATTAAAAGACACTTAAATATATTCACTTCTTCACAGAGATCGTATTAACTGCGATAATTGAACTGAAATATTCGAATTCGAAATACGAACTGTCACACCTAACGGTCGATTAGCAACAGAAGGTTACAGAAATATGGTATCGTATGGCCTGTATTTGTGTAAACACTACACAATTATGATACGAAAGTATGGTGATAGACGAAACTAATTTGTCGAGATAGATATTTCAAATAAGCACGATAAATAATATATTATTGCATATGTTTTTAAACATAAATATCCAAAATATGCAACATAAAAAATATATTTTTATAGCACTCTAATTTCAAAACTTTCTGTCTACGTCCCATTATTTTAACTATTTTCTATAAAAATATGCATTTGCATAAACTTCCGCAGTCTACATATGAGAATATTCCTGGGGATAGCTATAAAGTTCCGCTGAGAAATAGAATAGACTTAGAATGCCATGTTTCCTTGTCTAAGTCTCATTTTTGCTTCAATCAGTAGATGATGTTCTTCCTCAGTAGTGCGTCCATTAGCACACAGAAGCAGTAATAAGTAACAATAAGTAGATCCAAGAGATTGCCAGGTTCTTCGAAGCTCTAATCAGAGTTGTACCAGAGGATGAAAAAACATTAAAGCAACATCGCAACAACGTCTCAGCGATAAATTGCTAAATTTGCATTATTTAGTTCTCGTCTCGAGGTTACGCTCGAAATGGATAGCGCATGAGTAGTCGTAAGGCCAGGATGCGCTAGAAAATCAAATGACTCCCATTAGAAGGTTTTTCTCTTTCTCTCGGACCGCTTCTTTCCGACTTCATCGTAACTTCCGCATTTCGTCGTTGCGAAGGACAGAGAGGAGCAATGGAATGGATGGGAACGTCTCGAGCTTCCATTTTGCTATTCGTCTCATTCTGCGCTGGTAAAGAAATTCTAGCAGGCTTTGCCAAGCCTAGCTGAATTCTGCAGGCTGTGCCAAGCCTATCTGAATTCTGTAGAATGAATCAACCCTAGCTGAATCTGGTAAGCTAATCCAAGATTAACCCGGAGGACTAATACAAGATGAAACTGACAGGATGAGTCAAGTTGAACTTGATAGGCTAAGTCAAGCTGAACATGACAGATCGAGTTAAGTCGAAACGAATCCGAGCTGGCGTGGTAGTCTAACTGTATCTACCAGGTTAAGTTAAGTGTAGTTGAATTTGGCAGATTTAGTTAAGCTAAAGAACTCTGGTAGGGTTAGTTAAATTAACTTTGCACTCGAGAGGTGACTCTCAGTCACCACTAGGTTTCATGCAACAGATCTACCAGTAATAATGTTTCTTTAGGTTTAATTCCTTTGGATCTCGAAGTGTGAATAAAATGATTGTCAGTGAGGTAAAGGTGATTCTCAAATCTTAAATTAGTTTGTGATCACAAATCGGGCTACATTCTCGAAGTCAATCTACGCTTACCATTCGTGGCCTCGAGTGCAAACCGTTAACCCATTCACTGGCAACTACGAGATGTCTCAGTTCAAATTCATTGCAATTATTCAAGGGATAAGTTTATAGCTTTTTGAGTCACGAATTATTGCAAAAGAAATTGTAAATTTTCTTTTTAAAACAACAAATTTAATACCACTTTTTATTATCAAATTAATAACCTAGATTGCACATCTGAATTAAATCTTGACACTCAAGGCAAAACGATTTAAATTTGCCTGGCAGCGAATGGATTGAATGAATTCTACCATGTAATATGTATTCTGTTGAGAACATACAAGAGTTTCTGGGCCTGCATAATGCCTACAACCTCGTAGGTCTGTGGATGACTGAACATTTATCCTTTGTCTAGTGAAATCAAGTCAAAAAGCTTGATGTTGCAATAATTAGTCTTCTTTTGTCGTTCAATTCATCAAGGACGTTGAAACCCTATTCAACTCTATGACGTTATTTCTTGTTTTATTTCTTGTTTTATTTTACTTGGAGCATAACATCACCAAGGCGTCTAAATCATAACGAATATTGACAGACTGAGCCAAGTATAGGTGAATCTAGCAGACCGAATCAAGCCTATCTGAGCCCAGCCTAGCTAAGCAAATCTTAACTGATCCAAGTTTAGCCGAACCTAGCTGAGCCAAGCGTAACTAAACAAAGTCTACCTGCACCTAGCTGAGCCTAGCAGTGTTACGCCGGTGTCACCACTTCCACCGTGAACCTTTTTTTTTTTTCTATCAAGTACGTCTATTTAACCCACGCACGTCGGTTAAATTAGTTCCATTTCACGCTGACTGCGTTTCGCGTGCATCTCTCGGCTATCGTCGAGCTGATAAACTTTTCGAAGATGTTTCCCGCAGTGTCGCTACATTCGTCACAGTGTCGCAACGGAAAAAAGTCTTCACCAGATGAAGTACGAGCCGTGGCCAAGCTTTCACTCGCGTGAAATATGATCTAATTAAGGTCAGAATCGAATTTAGTAGTCTCTCGAAACCCCGCCCTTCGATTCCTCGAGTTTGTAAGTGCGCCGAAAGATGGAACACGGATTTTCATCTCTTTCCACCACTTTCCTCCTGCAGTTGGTGGGGCGCATTTTATCACAGCGGAGAGTGCATTTGGCAACGGGCCACCGATACTACGCGCGACACTGAAAAGTCGACGTCGCGCTCCATCAAGTTTCCAAGTAATTAGGATTTTCCAACTTCCCATGGCGGCGGCCCAAGATGTACCGACGAAACCTGATGATGTATTCCTTAACTCTTTCACTGTTAATGGGGTGAATATATATTTTCACAGATACATCGATATATGTATACAAAACGTGCATATTACGCTCTCATAGAACCATCGAGAAAGCATTAGCTGAGTCCAGCAGGCTGAGCCAAATCTACCTGAACTTGCCGAACTGATTCGAACTAAATGAATCTTGGCATGTAGTTCTGTTCTGCGTGAAATAAAGATTATCTGAGGCCGTTAATACCTATAATTTTGTAGGTTTGGGAAGCTCTGGACATTTATTCCTTCTTCAGTGAAACCAAACTAAAGACTTAATAGTGCAAGAACTAGTGCTCATTATCCTATTCATCAAGGATATTGAAGGCCTACTTAACTCTACTTTTGGGCAGTCTTAAGGGCATTTCTTATAGGTTTCTCTTACTGGTTGTGTTGAATACACGTATCGAACACGTGGTATCGAATCGTGGTATGCAACACTAAAAATATATTCAGGATGAATACAAAATTGGCATGTATTTTATAATTGCAACCGCCTGTGTTCTATTATAATTTACATCAAATAACAATTCGCATAGATAATCCTCAAACCAATTTAAACAATCTGTAACAGTATACAAATGGATAAAAATATATTCAGACCGAATGCAACATCGAAATTCATGCATTTTACAATTTTAACCCCCTGTATTCCACTATATTCTACTTCAAATAACAATTTGCATAGGTAATCCTCAAACTATCTCGAACAATTTCCAACACTGTATTGGTCAGTATTGAAACAGATTCTCATCAGTTTAGCAAGGCGGTTTTATTGACATCTCTTGTGGTGAGGATGCAATATAAACGACAAGAGTATACAAAACGTCAGCGAATCGAAGATAGGGTAGCCGTGCGTCCTGGTTTCCTTGGGACAGTCCCGATTTACTTCTGTTGTTCCAGCTGTAACACTGTGTTGTTTGTTACATCTTGCACGAGTAGGTCGAGTCTCTAATTTAGTTTAACTCTTAATCTTCTTCTGTCGAAGCTATTGTTTTTACTTAACTTCAATTGTGTTCGTAATCCCATCTTATTTGAATAACTACGCTCAAGTCTTGTCGCTGCATTTGGCTTGAACTTCACGCCTAAAAGGTTCTTAATTTTGCATATATAAATAAGTTGAATACTTGTGTGCCTTTATAATCAGTTCATGACTGAATAATTGTAAAAAATATTTTTGAAAAAAATCTCCAAATCGATTAGTTCTTGGTAAAAGACTTCACGCGTAGTAATGAAATCTTAATCATTCATGACTACCAAAGAACATACTCTACCCAAGACATACTCTACAAAATGGAAGAGGTTTCGTTCCGATTGGTCAACCCATCTCGGCGTAATCGGTGAACAAACATATAAAAAAAATATACATGTCGAATCGAGTAACCTCCTCCTTTTCGAAGTCGGTTGAAAATATTAAAAATAAGCAGTGTTGAAATGCAAACAAATAAGATATTATTCGGATAAAATGTTTCTGTACAGTGGAATCAATTCGAGTGAAGTTACTTGTATTTAAAAAAAAAAAAAAGAATTTAGTATGATATTTGCATACAATAATTTTTGTCTAAAATCATTTTATGTTAGCTATAAGGAGTGCTATCGAATACTTACGATATCGAGTGGAGTGCTAGTTCGCCCTAGTGAAAATGTCATCGAGCGTAAAGGGTTAAATATCAAGTAATAATTTTCAATATGAATTCGCTTACAAATTAGTACCAAGTAGGAAGTATAGTATAAAATATCCTGAGCGTCACGATTTTGACAATTCTCCTCCGCAATGTCCGTCGCTATGCGTCAGCCAGTTCGGTTTAAGAGATATCTCGTTGAATAATGTCGTCACGGCCTCCTCCTGCCCCCCGCCAATTCCTGAAATCGCATTTATCAAGCATAATCGTATCTGTATCGCACGTAATAAAGCCCCTAGCTCCCGGGAGGTTCGTTAATTCTGTTGGTAATGGCAGTCAGCGCTTTGCTGACTGCGTAAGGGAGTTCCGAACAGACTCGAGCCGAGCCAGCAGGATCGACTCAATTGTGCGGACTTTCGTTATGCCTGGGGTCTTCCCTTATGAACAATTTCGACGAGAATGTCGACGGGGTCCACGTGGACGTTTAATTCGCGACGAGTTCGCACGTCTCGCGGCTCTTTGGATGGTCCGACAGAACTGGCAGCTTTTCCGTAGGTACGTGTAGAGCCGTTTAAATTCATAGGCATTGCCGGTGCGCCTAAACTAGGCGCCTTGACGCTTTACCCACTGGCCTATTTAGGCGTGAATAGGCGGCAACGAACGGGAGCTCATCCTCCAAGAATGTGCTGGATTATTCATTAAATTTTTGAATTTTTTGATGAAACTTGGAAGATGGTATCTCTACGATGATACACGAGGTGTTCACAAGTTAAGGCGATTAACTTCAGTTTTTGGAATTTTTTTTATATTTTAGCGTCACAGCACTCGATTGACTAGTAACTTTATACACTCTAAATAAATTTTCATAATACTTACCTCTAAGAACATCAAATTTGTTGCTTTTTAAAGTGAAACTTTATATCACTTGTTAGAGTAAAACCAAGTAAAACGCGTAACGAAAAAGCGACACCGAGAGTAGGGATAGAGCAAGTGATCAGCCGTATTGCATGAAATACTACAAAATACTGCACGATAGCGATTTGAATCACTTTTCGTATTTCTGACCACCACATTGGATCCGCCAGTTTAAATGTATGAATTCTGAGTTCAGATTTGGAGTCAGCGGCCTCAAAAATCCCTGTATACTAATTTTTATTACTTTAGTAGTAGTGCGTACGCATTTCCAGGAATTTATGTGGCCCAATCAGTCATTCATAATTCAATTAAATATGCTAGTAAATTAGCTATTATGTAAATAGAAAACTTTGAACTGTCATAACTCAGCGTAGAATTGTCCAATTTGAATCTAAGAAAAATCAAAGTGATGAGCAGAATTTTATACTATCTAAGCGGTAGTTATTATCATTGTTGATTACTCTTTAATAATTGTTTTTTAATAAAAATGTATATGACTTTGAAGTGTCGCAACTCGGCATGAAATCGTGCGTATCGACATTAACAATATTCAAATTAAAGAGCGATATTTTTACTATTTAGCCAGTCGTTTTTCATATTTTATCCTCCTACATTGTATCTGTCATTTTGAATTTACAAATTTCAAGTTCAAACTTATAATCAGCGTTCCCGCAAACCCCTGTGTACCAAATTTCATAAAAATCGTTCGAAAGAAACTTATTAAATATTCAAGACAAATAATATAATATAAAGGTGATTGTTGTCATCTTCCAGGAAATACTACACTAGACATTGTGTGTACGATTTTTACTACGTTACTACACCGTAAGTACGCGTTACCAGGCATTTATGTGGGACTACATATATAATTAAATATAATATAATCTGTCTCTATCTTATTATTAAGAAACAAAATCTTAAAGTCTCTTTTGGAAAACACTTTATTTACTCGAAAAATGAATACTTAATATACAACATCACATTTCAAAGCGGTGATGAAAAAACAGCAATGTGAGAGCTACGAAATACATATAGATACATATACCGCTTAGCCATAACTTGTATTGGACGATCTACTATTAAACGGAATACGATAGAACTTACGCCACAACTCGATTACTCTGTTGGATTTTAAGAGAGCGTGGAAATAATATATTTTGAAATTGGGAAGGCGTTTTCCCTTAAGTCGAAACAAGGTCTCGCGGGTCTTCTAGTGACCAGAACGAACAGCGTGGACTGGTAGCTTTCGCACGTGTAAAGCCGTTTAAATTTATAGGCGCTGGCGTTGCGCGTTTTGCTCACCCTTCCCCTTGCGTATAACTGTGTACGGGAACGGAGTTAAAGTGTTACAATGGAAGCTGCTATTAAACCCTGGTCACGGTCCCGACCAAAATGTCGGCCGGCTGATGTTAAACGCGGACAGCATAAAAATTTTCCAACCACCGGGACCGTCTTTTCCTGTCCTTCCTCGCCGATTCTCCTTCGATACCGCAATCTCTTTTTCTTTTTTCTTTCCTCTGTCCCGACGCTTTCTTCCTTCCGGTCCCTCCTTCCATACCTTTTTCGAACTTTGGGTTATGACACGTCGGCCGAAAAAGACGCCGTTACTTCTTTTAGGTTGGGGAGTGTGCGCCAAGTGTCGACAAACTTTTTCCAAAAGGGGCAGTAAATGGTTTAGGTTTCACGGTTTAAACGAGAAAATCGAAGACAGTATGCACTGTCAGTATGCGTCGTGTAAGACAGATAGCGTAAAAGTAATTTTATATGTGCAACGAAATACGGTATTTATATTCGAATTTGTATTTGTAATTAATTGTGAGTGTAATAAGAATATTGTTTTCTAATATTGATTTGCACGGTAAATAAGCATTCAGTACGTTATGCATGATGGTGTGACATTGTTTGGTCCTATAATTTGTTAGAAATTCGAGAAAAGTGTGGGATTTTTCTCATATTTTCCGAAAGTATACTCTTAACGTGGCTAATATATGAAAATAATAAATATATTAGATTGACAGAGTGCATTGTACATGTATTATAAAATAATAATAGATTACCTTGTTATAGTATGAAAGCATTCATCATATAAATGTATCGTCACACGTATGTTATAGAAAACGTATTTTATGAGTTCATATTAAAAACTGAGTGTAGTGAACATAATAAAATCTAATAGTAACTAAATTATTCATATTACAGATGCATAATGTACTTCGTCTAAATAACGTGTTTATTATTTGTAGTTGTTAAAATATTTGTATTTTCGAGGAGGTCCCATAACTAGAGTTGAAATTGTATATTATATGCTTGGTTTGACTCTATTTGGATATAAAGTGTTAATGAAAATGTAAGACATTCCTTCAGAAGCAACTTCTCGTATAGAAGCACATAGTCCTTGAACATTTTATAATCTGAAACTTCGTTAACCAGTTACGAGCAATTAAAGACTATCGACGTGACTTCTGGCGTACGCCGTTTATACTCCAATGCTCTCGTGGAGATCGCAAGCTGATCTCGTGGCTGCGCATGCACCCACTGACACACAAAGGACATGCGTCAATGGCGTTTCTATACTTAAATTTTTAACTGTTTGTATCAAGATATTGAACTCTTACATTGGAAAGGAGTTTTCGATTCATAGTTGCATGAACAATTGATTTCGGAAAACGGTCTTGCATTTTCTCTGTAAATCTTGATTTGAAATTTTCTTTGTAAATTTGTCTCGTATTTTGCTCTTTATAACTAAATACTCTCCGCCTTATGAATGAAATTTACTCAATAATTGGAGGAACCAACATATTAAATTATTATGAACAGTTAAATTCTTATTCCGGACGGCGAAAAGTCGTGGAGGAGAGGTTTAATTGAAATTGGAACCGGAAGTAATTTCAGTCTTTGTCGATAGTTAGCGCCGCCCTAATGGTCACATCGAAGTGGACCATTTCTGACAAAACAAGACAAGAAGAAAACGAGAAAGGGTACGGCCAGAAACTGGTGACCGCAATCCCTTTACGACTTTCGGCGCCAAATGAAAATTCTTCGAAGAGTTTGCGCGACTCGCACGCTGGTACCTCTTACACGTTATCGACGGCAATATCCGGTGAAGAATTTTCGCGGAGGTTTGATTACCGTCGCGATAAAACGAGCTTTCCTTTAATTTTATGCACGGTGACGTCGTATTTCATTACCTTTCATTCTGTTTTTCATTTTTTGTTTTGTTTATTTCTTCCTCGATGATTCGGCGAACACCCTATACTTCTCCAAACGTGAAACGTATGAGCAGGGTTTCTTGTAGTACCATTTCGCCTAAGTTGACGCTTCACCTTTATGTTTTTGAAATAAATATTTATTCTTATAACTACAAATATCACAAAAATTCATTTTTTTTTTCTTTTATGTTTAAGGTCGCATCAACCTTTGGTCATTAGCGACTGTCATTCATATGATTGTTATACTTAGATGTTGGTCCAAAGTAACAAGAATAAAGAATTACAAACGTAACGGCTCATATTAATTTATAGGATTAGCAAAACCATCATTGTTTTTAGTTAAGTTTATCTAAATGTTTCGATTGTATTATGCCTTCAACCTCTTCGGAGAAGTGTACATTTTATTAATCCCCGTAAAATGTAGAATACAATAAGGAAACTTGTCTCTACAAAAAGTAGAAAATATACGTAACACATATTGTTAGAGTTAGTCTTATTTAGATCATAACTTATACATTATAAGTATATAAAGTTCATGACATAGTTATTCTTAAACTAGGTATAAAACAGAAACACAAATTATGAGTCAAATAAACATAAATAAGACATTGACACAACTTGATCACAATGGACGATTTTTCAGAAAAAATGTAAATTGATAATATATTACACAATTTTTAGTTGCGCACCTTCATTTTCAAGAAAATTGATTTTAAAATTACTTGGGGCGTGTGTGGGATTACCTACGACTTGGCTGACATGTCTGACTAATGCTCATTATTTCTACTTGTGTTGATATTAATCAATATGAAGATTGATATGGTATTTCCTGTTGATCTTACTATTTTTCAGCCATAACAACTGGTTATAACAGACAATACTGTAGCATTCTCAATGTTTGAAAACACGAGCCCAAGTAGAAACAGTGAGCGATGGTCAGACACGTTAATTAAGTTCTACTGAATCGCACGCGTGTCTTGCGAAGTTTCAGGTTAGATTTCCTCGAGAATAAAGTCTCTACATTTTTTATTTCCGTTTTGCGTGAAGAATAATGCAAGTATAAAACCATCTGATATTAAATTTAGCTTGATAGAAAACTTGCAAAGTACAAAAATAACACATCAATTGTCAATCGTATTATTTCCAGAGTTTCATGATATGTAATTTATAATTTGTTTCTGTCCATAGTGAATATTTGATAACGAATATTCTTACTATACCTTACTGAGTTTGTACACACAATGTCCTATAATTCTCTATTATCATTTCAACCATTTGTATATTTTATTAGAGTGAAAGTTTATGTTTCGTTTGTGCGAAATAAACACATGATTTTGTTATCGAGCAGGATCAAAAATGATTTTCTATTAAATTCTATTAAGCTAGAAATAAATGAACACCTGACAAAGTAAAATCTGCTGAGTATGGCAGGTGGATTAATACGTTCTCAGCTAAATCACACTAATTTTTCTCATGTCGATACAGAAACTTGCAGTATGGCGCTATCATGGTAAAAATCAATACTTCCCCTACTGACTAATAATGATGGTATTTCTTTCATCATTATCTTGAAAGGTTTTAATATCGAACTATATGGTTCTTGCAGATTGTATACAAAATTGATTAAACATTTGATTAATCAAAATTATTTTATTATTTATAGAAGCCAACATATTTTTAATAACGTGTATTAAAAATGCATTATTTGTTTGTATCAATAACCCACATTTTAATTTTTATCATTGTACAATCTGTAATGAATCAGACATGTACTAGAAGTTCAGAAATCCAGATTTCTCTAACCAAGTTTTATTCGTACTAATGCAAGTAATCTAAAAAAGCCTTCTTTTCTTTCTATTTAATGTACTTCACTGCAAGAGAAAATTCTATAATATTGTTGTTAGATTACTCGATTTAGTAAAGACACTTGTTCAACTTTCTTCATTACATTATAGTAGAATAATTTTGAAACCCTAAAGAAGTTCATAAACATTACTAGCAAAAAACATTTCTGTAATGAAGTACTTGGAAAAACATCTTTTAACAATTACACTTTCTTTGCACCCAAGGAATGTTTTCTTAAAACGAAACGAAATGAAGAAATTTTAAAACACTCAAGAGAGAGTCATAATATAAATACTCGAAACGTTTCTTTAATAAAATGATAAGAAATATATAACTCAATTATACTTTCTCTCTGAGCCCAAGAAACATATCTCAGGAACGAAATTATTACTGGATATTTATCGACTGATCTTATGTGTATGCATAATTAAATTGAACTCGTTTCGCGGGTTTCGTGTTCTATTTGGTCGATCCGCCCTAGCCCCTGGCAATTTGCAATTGGACTCGTTACGAGAGTTTTTTCCTATCATCGGGATACTTTTCAAACATTATTGCGCCTAATCGAGGTTACCGTTTTCACCGACTATATTTTCACGTTTTATGCGGTCCGGCCCTTTCTGGAACGAAGTTGGCGCAATCGCATAAATTGTTTTTAATAATTAAAATACTTTCCCGGCGGGCACGTTACGGCTGTGAAAGACCTTCCTTGTAATAGCTAATTAAGAAGAAACGAGGAGAAACAACGCAATTTTCTGTTTCTCGGGGACCCACCCACGTTTGGAGTGGCGTGTCGCGCGAAAAGGGAACGAAATGTTGTCTTTTCTTCGCGCTGAAGTGCCCAACAAAGGAAAAGGCTAAAAGAATGAGGACAGAGAAGGCGAGGATGGGAGGAGAATGCGCCACGGCACTCTTTGATTGTTTTATGTGCCAAATAGTTGTTTTGTACAATCTGTGTCTCTTCCGGACGAGAACGAAAACCTGTTTCGCGTATGCACCGAATTCTACGATTTTCGTTTCTGGTTGTCCTATAAATAATGTATTTCTCTTCTTTAGAACAGGAAACACTTTTATATTTATTATTCGTCGATATATTTTTATTCTATAAATAATGTATTTTTCTTGCTGAGTAAAGAAGATGTTGTTACGATCATTAATCGTCAATGTATTTTCATTTTATAAAGAATGTGGTTTCCTTATTTAGAAAAGAAAACATGCTTACAATCATTATAATTTTTACACATAAATAGTGATTACAATGGTAGATTGTAAAAATATATTTGACATAATTACAGTCTTGACAAGGTCTATTCTATAAAATGCTTATGAAGTAGAAATGAAATGAGATCATAACAAAGGAATTAAGAATATTAACGTTTTCAGTAAATAAATATTAAATAGAATTACGTGATTAAAAAATACAACTTACTTACTTGTAACGTAATCTTATAGAATATAGTGAAGATAAAAGAAATACATCTCCGTACAGCACACTAAACTTACGCCTGTAGGTATATATGTACAGAAACCAGATTAATTTACTTTATAATATTCTATTTTACTTCTATAAACTTATTTTAATATTGTTATCATTATTCGAAAAGCCAAATTATTATATTTCCTTATTTTACGTTACTATACCGTTATTAGAGCTTGTTCGTTTTAATATTTAATTGTTGAATCCGTTAATATTTTAATTCCTCTTATTCATATTTTACTCCATTTTCATACAGATATTAGCCATCTAATGAAGGCTAAAATTTCATCAGAATAAAATTCATCACAATAAAGGTTGCCAAGACTATAATTATCTCAAATCTAAATACTTTTATATATAAAGTCTGTTCTAATTTTAAGAATAATGCATTCTTTAATATATCAAATTTACGTACTGTAATTTTATTCAACGAGTACTCTGATTCTCTTTAATTCGTCAAACGAAATTGAAGCGACTTCAGTCGTATATAAAACTGCGTACGAATTTGATACGACAAAGCCGTATCCGTGATTCGTTGGAACTCGTCGCCTCGTGGAGAAACAGGCAAAAGAAAATAGCATCAAAGTGTTGTTCCGCTCGGTTATTGGACGAAAGGAAAGAAAAGTAGGTGAACGCGGGGTGAAAAAAAAGGCAGCTTATAAGCAGTTGTTCCTCGTTCCGTCGTGCAAAATGAAAATCCCTCGACAAGTTTTCGCGATCTTGCCCGCTTATTTCGTCTACATTAGTCATGGCCGTTTCTTGGTTACCGTTGCTGTTCCCGGGACGTGAAATGTTAATTCTCTTCACCTGCTTCACGACGCTAGAACTTGCAGTTCGAAGTTTCGACGAAGTTTCGGACCGGTAACTCTTGCGTTGGGATCTAATGAAAGGATCTTATTCTTCAAAATCCGATAACACGTGGAAGACAAATGATACGGCAATGTTCCTGTTAGATCGATCCGATTGATGCATGCTATCGTCTGTTTTTAAATTATTTATTTAAGGCAAAGATCTGTACATTCAGTATCTGTGCCTTTATTTGCATTTCTTGCTTTTCATCAGCCTTTTTGTTTACTAAGTATGTGTAATCCATAGAGTAAATTCTATATACAGTCAGTGTAATAAGTATTCGAACAGGAACTATTTATTTTAACTTGGTTGCTGTGCGAATACTTCTTACACTGACTGTATTTCGTCAGCCTTCTCTTCGTTATGTTTAATGTAATTTCATGATAGTATGTTTACTTTTTCGTCATTACATAATTTTTCTCTCATTTCCTACTATTTTTCAATTCTGATTTACCAATAATTCATCTCATTTACTGTATAATCAATAGGATACATTATACATAATTCCTAGGATTTCTTCAATCCTTCATTCTTGATATTCGATGTATACTTCATAATTATTTACCTGTGCATTCTATGTAATTTCTTTTTTTATTTCCTATAATATTTTTCTTCGTCTAGTTATGCTAACAAAAGAATTTTATTTTATGTAACTAATACGATAAATATTATACAGTTTGTACCATTTCTTCAGTCGCTTCTTCTTGATACTTGATGTTTACATTCTAATAATGTAGCTTTATGATATATTAAATCCTTTTTTATTTTCTATAATACTTTTCCTCAGTCTTCATTTGCCAATAAAACGAATTTTACTCGTTGTATAACTAAAATGATAAAGTATTTATAATTCCTATAGTTTCTTCAGTCTTCTCTTCTTGATACTTGATATACACTTTATAATAATACACTTTTGCATTATTGAATCATATTTCTTTTACCGTTATTTTATCACGTATTAGACCATTAAAATAGGTTTTCTGTAAATGCTTTATCGTAATAAAATAAAATGTAATGTATCGGAGAGGAAGGATGATGAAACGAATCTTATTCTCCAGTATTGAAAGGGCATACGTTAAACGAAACGAAATATCCTTAAGATAAAATATATTGTCAGTTATATGTATATGGTTGAGTCTCGTTAGCTTTGTCTACGACCTTTTTGCAGTTATTAATTCTCTTCGGTAGTTCCTTCCGTCATATTTGATGTATATTTCATTCTAATGACCTTCTGCGTTATAAATAATCCTTATCTCAGTATTACTTTCCACGTATTGCCATTAAAATGGATTTTGTAGAAAATGGTTCGTAATAAAATAAAATATACTGCAAAGAAAAATTCCTTGCTCAAGTTACAGCCAGTAATTCTTCCGTAACAAGATGAGTAGTACCTTTAAGGAAAATATTAGTCAATGTTCTTGTTGACTTTATCTTGTTCATGCAAAACAAATAATATAGAAATTGGATACGACTTACAGGGAAAACATACAAAGTGCAAATGAAATTTCTTATTTTCTAATTTTCGTTAGGTTTATTAGCGTGCTTTTAATACTTACAATTAGTGCGTACTTTGAAAATGAATCAATAATGTGTGAATGTTTATGCAAATCCATAGTTTTAGATATGTAGAAAAATAATTGAAATTTGTATGAAAGTATGTCTTATCTTCTAAACTGTGTAATATATATTATTATTGATATTTTATACAACAATATATGTACGTAATAATATTAAATTGAATTTATACACATAAAGTAAACAAAAGTATTCCTGGTTACAAATTTATACAGTGGAAGATATAACATTTCTGCAATAAAAACACGACAAAGAATTATTTGTAGCACATATAAACACAATAATAGAAATATTATTCCTAATAAAATATGCTTCGTAATAATAACAGTAACTCTTTCCTCGCAAAAGCTTTACCTGTAACATCGCACCGATATGATTTCTTGTAAACATAGAAACAAAATAAGCAACACGCGAGAGGAAGACCCTTTCTCTGGTTCAAGTTCTCAGAAATCAGTTACACGATACGTGTCCCGTTTCATTGTTAAGATCCTTGGAAGAACAGTAAATGATTTTTTTTTTTTTGGCCGTCGATTGGCTAGCTCGCGGAAGAAACAATGAAAGGAAGCTCCGCCGTCTTGTAGAGATATACTTGACCAAGAAGAAGACGAATGGAAAGGAAACGGATCGAAAGAAACCCCTAAGGGAAGAACAAGGAGGATCGTATAGAATTTTCTTTGTCCCACGGAAGGGTGGAGGTTTGCATTGATTTTCCATTTACGTTGGTCCTCGTTCCTCCGTGCTCTTTCTTTCCGGCATCAGTGCTTGAAACTCATTGAAGTTCCAATTTATCTCGCGCAAGCCAGCCTCCGTTATTTAAACATTGCGAAATAGCTTAGCCGAGGAAGATCAGTCACTTTTCGAACAGTGGACTCATATGCTGCGACGTGGAGTTAACACATTTTAGTCGATGCCGCAGTTTGCCTGGAAAAGTGAGAAATTCATCAAAGTAAACGTTGACGTTGAATGATCGCGCTCGACGAATGCTTTTCGATTGGAAAAGTAATATTATTTGATGCCTATGTCTCGTAGGCTAGAATTTGTTCAGCCTTCGAGTTATAAAGTTATTAATTGCATTATTAAATCATTTTTATATTCCAAGCTATTACAAAAATATTGTCAACTGCATATTGAAGCATTTCGAAACTCTGTAGCTTATGAAGATATTAATTATTATATGTGCTGTTTCATTTTTATATTCTAAGTAATTAGAAGTATTAATTAATTAGAAGTATCTTCAAGTAGCGATTCGGTATAACACATAAAAAATTATACTTGGAGAATTTTTGTTGTACTGCAAGTGTTAGCGGCTTCCTCAAACTCAGTGTTTCAAAGGGCTTTCGCACGAACATTCTGTCTAATACAGATAGTGAACAAAATATTTGCATACACTTTAAGGTTCGCGGAATAAAGCTCTTCAAATGTCCTTTCCATTTACCTCATTATTTCGCAAAAAGAAATTCTCAAAGTTACACATGACTCTTTGTTCTGCGACAAGTCGCAGAGGTCTCGTCATAACAAACATAAGCGGGATGCCTCCAGTGCGGTTATTCTGTTTAAAACAGTTAACCAATAAATGTTTTTACATACATACATATATGCAGAATCAAGTTCTTGAAGATACTTTCCGTTGCCTTCATTATTTCATCCGACAGAAAAAAACTCAAATGTATATCTGACTCGTAAAAATAGTACAAAGAAATCAAAGATATAAGTTTAAAGTACCGCTACTTCATCAGTTTTATTTCGACATTGTTGTCCATAACTCACACGATAACCACATGCATAATGAATATAACAAAATCATTTTCTATTAATTCGCACAACCAGAACGGACGCAATTGTGTTAATATTTTAGATCCATTTCATTTGACGCGACGTGGAATATTGCACGTAACTTCGAAACGAATTGACCGGAAGAGTTGTGCATTTAACCGGTTTTTTTTATATATAAATGTATAAATAAAGCCAATTCCAAAAGCTTACGTCGATTATTTCGACTGCAAAAAAAGTCATGCAAATTGCTCCGAAACAGGTAAAAAAAAAATTCCCCCTTTAACATTCTGAGCTCATATCACCTTCCGCGACCATGGAATGTAGCATGTAACTTCGAAACAAATTGATAAAAATGTTAAAAATCGGTTCAGTAGTTCCGGAGATTAGTCGGAACAAACAGACAGACAGACAAAGTTTTACAAAAGTGTGTGTTGAGTTTTAGCAAGTATTAAAGTATTATTTCGAAATCACAGATAGACATTTGAATTTTATTTATATAAATAGAAATAGATTACACTAATATCTTAGAATGTATTACTATTGTCTAATGGGTTAAACGGTAAAAAAACTTTGGTGGTTAAGAGTAAAAGAACGATCGCAAAGGATAAAATTTAACTAAATCTTGCATGTACACATACAACATAAATAAACACAGCAAATTTCAAAAGTTTAATTCGGTTACTTCAGCTGCAAAAAAAAAAAATCATGAAAATTGTCTCGAAAATGGTAAAAATAAAGGAGTGCCCCCTTAAGATACTCGGGCGAAGAAAAGACGAGCGAGGAAAACCGAGATAGAGACTGGAAGAGAAAACGTGCACCGCGTTTCTAGTCGATTCTGCCTCTACTCTAGGAGTAGGCGGGGTACACGGTGCTGTCGTGGCACGCGAGGGCACGATAAGAATTCCGCTCGATAAAAACAAACATTGTCGTGGTAGCGAGGGTCCCGCCTCTCTTGGAAAATAGATCTCGGCGAGATCCGCTCGCGGGAGCCACGAATCCGACCCCGTGACGGCGCACGTTTAAACGAATTCAAATGTATGCCAGGAGCAGACTCCAATAAGTTGCAATCTGCCTGACAGGATTGCCTGGCCTCTTCCTCTTTTAAATAAGACGGCTTTATTGTTTGAGATTGCGCGGGCCGGTCGAGAGAGAGACAGCTGTCGCATCGAGTTTAACCTCGGTGGATAATGGCGAGCCACGGTGACGTATCACTTTCGTTAATGATGTTTGAAGGGCTGACTGATTTAAAAATAGAGTCTGTTTGGATTTGTGGTAAGGGGGCACATAAGGATAACGGCTTGGAAATAGACGCATTTTTCAAGAATTTTTTCCGATCAAACAATGCAAGTACATCAATGTATTACTTACTATTTCTTCTTCAACAATTATTTCATAATTACTGTAGTGTTTATGTAAGTATGTAGTTAGGTACTTCGTAACAGCTGAACGCATTTAACGGGGTGTAGGGTAGAGATGGATTTTTAAATGTTAAGGTCGATTCAGACTATACGACACGGACCGTCACGTTCCGGCAACGACACGTACCGGCACCGACACGACAAAACATTAAAACACGCGTTTTAATGGAACCATTCACACTATTCCCGTTGACGGAACGTTCAGGTCAGTGTTTGTTAAGTGTGAATAGTTCCATTAAAACGCGTATTTTAATGTTTTGTCGTGTCGGTGCCGATACGTGTCGTTGCCGGAACGTGACGGTCCGTGTCGTATAGTCTGAATCGACCTTTAACGTTAATGACTAATTCGGTCGTGTGATGAATGACCTATAATTCATTTCTCTATGAATTATTTTTATTTTTTATTATCTCCTCAACTATGCGACCAAATAACATGTTATAAAGGGCAAATTTTATCTTCATGAAATTTCCCAGATGATAAAACTGTACCTTTTTATAAAAATTATTATAATTCCTAATAAGTACCCTTAAAGTTCATCTTGTAATTTTCAATTTATTTTTAACATAAAAAACGTTATGGTGATTTAAATATAAAAGCTAGGTATATCATGTCGCTGACTTCTTTTTATATCTATTGATAACCAATATTTTTGTATTATATTATATTTACATGTATTCGACCATTTGGTCAGCGTACGCTGATAATGTAGCCAAACAACGCTTTTCTTCCGACTTGATTAAAAAATTTTGAGATTTCATATTGAAAACGTCTCTTTATCAAAATAAATCATACCCTGTGTAACTCGGGGATAATGTAGCTTTTTATTCCTGAAAATATTTTTAAATTCGGTTCAGTAATTCCGGAGATTACGTATAAACAAACACACTTTACCTATTTATAATATTATTATGGATATAGATTGCAAGTAATATATACATATTGAACAATATAAACAAGGAATTTTTCATTTGGTTTATGTATTCATATTCGCTGTAGAATGCTTGGTCTTTTATTTTAGATATAGCCATATTTGCGAACACTTGACAGGTTAGAACTTGATGCACAATGTTTTCCAAATGTACATTTCCTACTTTGGATTTTGTCTTCTAGGACCCTTATTCCTGAAATGATTTATTAATAAAGTGAAGTTACTCTATTCTTATAATTTTTAACTCCTTTATTCTGCATTTTCCATCGCTCCCTACTTACTCTTAGCAATCTTCAATTTTTAACCTGTATTAACCTATTTCAATCTTTTAATATTCTACCATTTACCTTCTCTATCATTTCATCGAGGCTTGAGAATCTTATTCCAAGGAGGTTCAATGAACTTTTTAGCGTTGTTCGTGTGTAGGTTAGATCACGGAATCTGCCTCAATTTTTATGGCATTCGATCAATATATGACCAATTATGAGTTGGGTTCCGTATGTTTTAGAAGCAGATAGATCTATTTCCTCCGAATGCTTGTTATGTTATTATTGAAAGGACTATTCTAAATCTGTTTCCTTTTTAATTTTTTATTCTTATAATCCTTATCTTGCTTAGCAATATCATGATAAAATGTACTCTTCATTTAGTCAATGTTTCATTTCATAGAATTAAATCGTATGAGAAGAATTCTTTTCCCAAACATACCATTTACTATAATGTTAACGTTAAGGAGAACCTAAAAGTACATTCTAACAATAACAGCGGTACGAGTATCCTCATCGATGGCGATCAATTATTTGTTTCGCAGTTGCGCTGAATCGTTAATTTGATCTCGACTAAATTTTTGGGGCTTCGCTGCTCACATCGCAGAACTAGTTAACCAAACGCTGATACCTCTGTTCAGCAGTTCACGGAAAGAGTAGCCATTCGCTGGCATACGCGAATAATAACGATCCTAGTTAAGAGGCTTTGCTACTACGGTGCTCGATAAAATAAACTCGGTTTTAGAGCCAGAACAATTTCCCGTTAATTTACTGCGCAATCATGGGCCCGTGGTGGTGTTCAGTTGCTACAGTTCTTTTTTTTTTTATTCGTGCCTTCACCTCCTTAGCGGAGGCAATTATTTTAATAAAAAGGACAACGTGCAAACATTGCGAGAAATCAACGGCAGAATGAACCCTTCGCACTCTGAGAATTTCTTCTAACGCCACTGGCAACTTCAAGGCAATTTTCTTGCGCTATTTCTGGAAATTAAAAATGTTCTTTTGTTTATTCATTCCGTTAATTCAGTTTGCGCTACTGTAAATAGAATTTTAATTCACACGATACTGAAATTGGACGATTTCTATTTAATATTGTTACATATTAACAAAATGTATTTAAATTTGTTAAGAGGATTACCATGCAAGGTCGGAAAAATTGAATTTTAAACGGATAACAAAGTTAGTATAAAATAGACATTTTTACTATAATGTAGAATAGAAAAATCGCCCATAAACAAATACTGAATTCATAATTTTGTTAATTCACAATCCAAAAAAAATGAATTTGATTTATTTCTTCTACATCTTATTGAAAAGACTTAAAGTTACTTCAAATTTTCTGCCTACAGTTTCTTTTGAAATTTGATAAAACTATGAAGGTATAGAATAATTTCTGGAGCGTGACAAATTGCTCAAGCGCGCATCGATAAGATAAAATGACACTCTTTACTTCAAATGGGAGCAACTTTGTTGTAAATTATTATTTCACAAGAAATCATCATTGGACGACAACGACACTGCTATTATTACGCGATAGAACTTTTTCTCGATGCCTCGAACGGTCGAAAAACTTGATAATAATAAAGCAATTTTCCTTTGGTTAGCTTAAAGTAGAATCAAAAATTTATTTAAATTAACCCGATAAAGAATGCATTTCTATGACTTAACCTTTTTAAAATTAATCTACTTGTGTATATTGTGTACATCTTTAGATTCCATTAATTTTAATAATGATAATCATGTTGTGACTGTAAATGATTGATATGTAGCTCCAAACAAAATACCGAAACGTAATACACTCGATAAATGGTAGTTTGTTTTAGTTAATTAAATGTTTATTAAGGATGTTCAGAGCATGCTGGTGTATCTCCATCTGTATCGTTTTATACGCATTATACGTATATTGGAAATGTATGTATATATTTCATACATTGATATTTATATAATATGAAAAAAACTTGATTTTATTAGATTAAATGTAAAAAAATGAGGATTGCACCAAAAGCAAATTATATTTCTGTATCATTGTCATAATTCATTCATTTCTATTTTGAAAGTAATTTATTCATACAATCGCTCTATTCTCTAGAAAAATACGGAGTATAATTAATAATCCCCCATTATTAATTTAATTATTAAATCATAATGAAATGGAAAATCGTTTCGTTATTAATGATTAACGTGTCTCATATTAAATTCGCTCTGATTACTTGCATTACTCATTTGCATCGTTAATCTTTAGATCAAATAAAAAGTTGTAATACTACGTTTTCAAGGGACTTTCTCATTAAAATTGTTAAAGAGATAGGAGATTGCTAGGATTTATTTTTAACAAAAGTATAGTGTATGATAAACAAAACTTAGCGATTTTCATTTGTACATTATAAAGATATATGAAAATAATATTTTTTCTTAATTTTCGTTTACTATATAATTTTTAGTCAAACGAACATATTTTAACGTACAATAGAATTGTCTGAAATCAAAAAATCAATAAAATTCCTGAAAGTTATGAACGAATATCGTATCACACTTTAAAAATTGTACAAGTGTAACAGTTTTTATAGCCATTTGGGAGCTACGCACCTTCAATAAATAAATGAGTATGAACATTTGAATACCAAAAATTCAAAAATGTCGATATTTGATTCACGGTTGAATTAAGGAGTAATATAGCGAAGAAAGTTCACTCATAAAAATATCAGCGACAAAAAAATATATATTGTATAATTTATGACCAAATGATCATATGATAGTCATTGATATAAAATTTATTTTACTTTTTTTATTTCAACAATCCTATCTCGAGTTATGTTGGCTACAAATCGATACATCTTTTTCTAATACATACCAATGCGCTGCGTATCACTTAAAATATTCTCCATTACAGGAAAATTAACAAGAAATCTTTGTTTGCATTCTCGAATAATGTATAAACAAAACACACAAAGTGTGTTTACTGTATGTCGAAAATACTCCCTTTAAAAGAAAAGTCTAAAACTGGCCTACTTTTCAAAAATGTCAATGAGAAAATTCCCTTAATTTAAATAAAATTTCTCTTCTGCGAGAATAGCGAGAACATGAACTCATATTCGAATCCGTTGATCATTAGTCAGATTGGATTTTTCTCGGCACTGTCGCAGGAACGCGCGTTTCTTTGTTCTTAGGGAAAAACAATAAACTCGCACGCGTCTCGGGTTGCGCGTAATTCGCGACGACTCGTGGCAACACGAAACGCCGGTTGAAATTCACTCGCAAAGGCCTCGTTAAATCCGTAGCAGACTCTTCCCATTTAATTCCGTAACACGGGCGAAATAATGTTTAACGTTTAACGCAACAAAGAGGCTTTCCCCCGGATGCACACGTCGGCAGACGCGATTACGCGAATTCGAATGCGAGCCAGCGACGTGTCCTCGAGCCCGACTCCAATCAGGCTGACGTGAATCGCTGGCGCTTCTTTTCTTTCAATTTTAGCATACGCCCGCTTCGCAAAAGCCAGCCGTCGGGCCTCGACCAGCCAAGCTCGATTCTAGTCTGGCCGGCTGCCAGCACTCGCTTCACATTTCACTCAGGAGACGTTGCTTTCTCCGCGCGTATTTATCTCACACGAATACGCGTCCTCGTGTAGCTCCCATCGACGTACCTGTCCGCCTTTCGCGTTTACCCCTCGAGCGTCGCCGTAGAAATTCACCGTCACACGCACCCCTGACCGATTCTACCTACCCGATGCTTTCTCTCCGTTCCGTGTCTCCAATACGAAATTTTGTCAGATTTCTAAGGGAGGATTCCCATTAGCATGGCCAATTATTCGGCTAATTATTGGAATTTTTTTCCCAACGAAAAATGGGAGGAATATAAATGAGAATTTCTATGGGTATGTTTATTGACTTTGACGTGCTCTCGCTGAATTTTTCGTAATACGCTGGGGAAAGTGCATATTTATTTAATTCGATAAATAATCCTCCGTATTTCATAGAAATATTTGACGGATTTTTAAGGGAGGACTTTTATTAGGTAGTTATTGCTTTCTTTGTCTAATGAAGTATGGAACGATTTAAAGTGTGAATTTGCGAGGGTGCATTTATTAACTTTGATGTGCACCGACTGAATTTTTTCAATACATTGGAGAAAGTATGCTAAGCACATATTTATTTAATTCAATTATTAATTCTTCGTATCATGTCGTTGGTAGAAAAATTTGGCAGAATTGCGAGGGAGGATTTTTATTAGGTATTATATAATACTTATTGAATTCTTTTTCCAATGAAGAATGGGAGGATTATAGATGTGAATTTTTGTAAGCACATTTTTTTATTATTATATATATGTATATGTATATATAATGTATAAACTATCTAAAAGAAGAGAATATATATGTATACAGTCAGTGTAAGAAGTGTTCGTACAGCAATCCATTTAAAATAAATGGTTCCTGTACGAATACTTATTACACTGACTGTATATGTATATAAAATTTCCTTGGAATTGATTCTCAAACAGGAGTTCAATCCAAACCAATTTGACTAGTTTATGATTTATTTTAATATACAGTTACCTGTGCTGCTATGTAATTATGTGTGGCGATATTTAGTTGATTGCCTAGTTTCCTGAAAAGAGTACGTTTGTTCAAATAGCTTAGATCAAATAGTTTATGTAACATATTATAAAGGACTTTCTTGCTAAAATTGTTAACAAAAATAGGTGATTTTTTAGATTTCTTTTCGATAAAAGTATAACACATGATAAAGAAAACTTTATGACCTGTATTTCCACACTACGCAAGTAAATCGAAATCAATTTTTCTTAATAGTGCAATTTTTAGATAAACCTCGATACATTACTACTAAACAGACAAGACATCAACTTAAGTCAACATGATTTGACGTAGATTGTCTGAAATTGAAGAACCAACAAAATGAATGTCGTATCACATTTTAAATATTTAAATAAACGAAATACAAATACAGTGTCTACATTTGGAACACTAAGAAGTACTAAAGTAAGAAAATACCCAATAAATCAAACGCAGCAAAGACGAAACTAATCCTTGATTCTCAGATTTTTAAGTAATCTCCTAGATTTAAAAAAAAATGGTTACATCCAAGAAATATTGGCAAGATACCGGATTGAATTTGGTTCTACACCACTGTTGTTTGACGAAGACTCGACGGAACTGACGCCTGTAGCCCTCCACAGCGCGGCGTTAAGCATGTAACGCGGTCAAGATGAATATTACGTCCACCGTAAGAGAGGGATAAATTGTTCAGGCGCGAAGTGCAGAGATTGCAACTCGCGTTACAAACGTAACTGGAGCTTTGCTACACGCGTAGAACTGTATTACGGAACTACGGAATTTGTATAACGCCGCAATACCGTGGTACGGTTACATATAAATCAATATTTACTCAATTCGTTGTTCCTTTTTCAGGACGAATCGAATAACTCTTCATGCGGTACACGAAAACGCGTGATTGTTTGCACGTTGTTTCACTTTTTCGAACGCAAACGTGAATCTGCTTACTGGAAGTTCTATTTTTCGTGGCGCTTCTGGCGGTTATCTCGTCGCAATGTCGATATTTCTTCTTCTTCTATTATGGATGCATTATAAATTGTTGATTTATAAGTCACTGTTGCTGCTCGTTGTGATGAATTGTAACATTGCTGGAGGTATTACATTACTTTCACCGATGCTTAACGTTAAAAGTACAGAAGATAGTATGTATTACTATAGCTTTGAAATTATTTTATGAATATTTGGAATATTTGAATTAATTATTTTACTACTTGTTATTAAATGTGCAACACAAACATCTGCTACATTATTTATTTTCCCACTTTTTTTTTTTATTGTCTTATATATTTTATTTATATATTTTTTTAAGCAGCTCGTAAAGATATTATATTTTTGTTTCTTGTATAAGGGTATATTTTAAATTCAATATTTAATTCTATGATACAGCGAAGCAATACGTAGTTGAATTGCTGCACGGTACTTTGTTAATTTCACTATTACATAAATACAAAATTTAAAAAATGTTAAAATTCAAAAACACTTTACGGATTCTTTGATGTAAAACTTTTGAAGAACATAAAAATTGCATTTCATCTGATACAATTGCATTTTGTATCACAAAAGGACCAGAAAACTTCATAATAGAATCATCTAACAAAAATACATATATAGATCATTTTGTTGACTAATATTTGAACATCAATCTATATTTAATCTACAAATCGACATCCAGATATCGTTAAACTTTGCATTCAAAACAAAAGAACGTTATATTTAAACCTAAAAAATAATCGCCTCTTCGATCACATGATTCTAGACGATTCAAAAATGGAAAGTATCGGTATCAACGAAATATTGATTTATTATCTTCAGAGCACGCTTTCTCTATGCAAATCAGATCTCTACTGGAAATCGCGAGTATTCGTTCAATGACACTGTAGTTTACTAAAATATTCGAGCAGTTTAAGTTGTTGGAGCATGAAACGTTGTAGTGGATGTCTGCGAGCGAATGGCACACTCGCGGCGAAGAATGCTAGTCGTAATGCATTCGGCACGAACTGTACCGATGACTTTGAAAAGCTGGTTAAATGATATATCGTTAACTGTGGTTAAAATTGCAAATTTGATTACGAGTTTTGCATAGAAATGTGCACGTGCGTGTCCCGTATGCGCGTTGCGTGCAGATTATGCCAATATATCTAGCGACATTCGAAACGCAACAAAGTGACGTATAATCAATGATAATTGCGAACTGTTAATAGAGAGTTAAAATTCAGGTTACATTTTTATGCGAAGGTCAGGTCTAGAAGTATGCGATCCAAAGTTTGATTGCAAGCTTCGTATATCCTTTTATTTTTTTTTGTTTAATGCAATTAGAATCTCATTATAGAGATTATTTTGCTACTTACACAATACATACATATTTACATATTACATAATAAATAATGCGTAAAACAGAGTACATCGTTGCTGATGATTAAATCTTGAAGTTGCAGTTTTTGAAATATGTACGCAAGAGGTTACAGACTGACACGGTAGGTTCTAAGAGAAGGATACTCGCCCTCATGGGGAAATGGTATTTTAATTTCTGTATTCCTGTTATTAGTTTTTCTCGCTGTTTATCATATATAGAACATTGCCATAAAATATGGTCTATGGCTTGACGCTCATATCCGCACTGGCATTGCGGATCACTAATAAAGCCTATTCGTGCCAGTGAGAATGCAAGGTTATAACGCTCTGATCTGCATCTGTTAATCGTTGCTTCGTATATCTTGTTCGATGAATACCTAAGCTGAATTGCATCCGAGGATAATGGATAATGAAATAATGTTAGAAAAAGAAAAGAATTATATAGTAATAATATTAATGGATACAAGCTATAATATATTCAATCGCAATTCTTGTTGTATGTTATTTGTGCATTATTTTATAAACTGCGTAGTACTTTAGAAATGTTGACAAGTATTTGTATAGACTAACGCATAAAAAAAGTTTCTTAACAAATAACGAATGTTTGTTTGGAAAGTCTAGCAAAATGAATAAATCATAAATCTGTTGCTATAATCTAGCAGTCACTAAATACTATTTCATTCAATATATAATAAAATTAAATGAAATACAATAATGAATAATAAAATAATTTATCAATTCATAAACAATCAATCATATTTGTATTAACTTTAAACTTTTACGTTTCTTTTTAAATTTATCTTCATGACTCAGTTTTTACATTATTTTTAATAAATAATTAATATATCATTATACCCATTTGACTAAATACTTGATAAGTATGTTTAAATAACTGCAATAAAAAGTCAATTTTTCGTTGTTCTGTTTGGTATCATTCGATCAGCCTATGCAGACCAATCAAAACTATACTTGTCGCATATAATTAAATATATTTATTATATTAGAATAGTATTAAATGAAGAGTTATAGAATTTAATATACTCCACAAATTATTATTGCAATAATATTGCACTCGACAGCTAGAATATACAAATGTACATCGGATAAAATTTTCCTTTTTTCATTAAGTACCATAATTGTTATTTTGAGTCATTGTCAATTCATCTTATACTGTTGCGGGAATGAGTCACTCTGAAAATGGCATTGAAATATAATTACCCTCGAAAGTAAACGGCGGATCCAAACTTATTTAAAGCGCGGCAAACTCGTGACTGATTCGCGTTGAAGTTCCGGAAATTGGTTACGGGGCAACACAAACGAAGATAAATCATCGGTGGAGAAGTTTAGTCGATGAAGGGAGAGTGTGTGACTGCCGCGAGATAAACTACCTTCGCACAATACCTAATTCCGATTACGGTTGGTTGTATCTTTAGGGAGTATCCTGAATTAGGAGGTCTAAAAAAGCGGTTTTTCGTGAATTTTTTTAGGATGGAAAAAAATAATTCATTCTATCGAACTTTTTATCCTATTGTCATACATATTACAGTAGTTTGTACAAATTTTTTCAACAAGAAATATTCAAATTGAGTCGAGTGCGACTCACATTTGTAGAGCACCTCACAATTAAAACCTCCTATCGGCGGGAAAGATGCAGGTCGTAATTTTGGTTTGACACAAAAAAACCAAACGAAATTTTCATTTTCTTACATTTTTCTTCTATGTGAACTAAGAAAAACCCGCAAAAATGGTGAAATGTGAAATTACTGCAAGTTTGAAAAAAAGAACGAGTTCTTTTGGTGAAAAAAATTACTTTAACTTGATAAGAAAGTTGTTTAACATTTTTTTTGTGTGAATTTTCTTAGTTCACATAGAAGAAAAATATATAAAAATGAAAATTTCGTTTGGTTTTTTTGAATATTTGAATATTTCTTGTTGAAAAAATTTGTACAGACTACTCAAATATGTAATTATCTTACCATGGATTTCACTGGAGACTTATAGCTTCCATTTCACATTTATTTCACATACATTTCATAGTTAATTTATGGATCTTCTTCCTAGTTTTTTTTCTTCGAGTTTTCCTTTATTTTACTTTCATTTTTTTCCTTTTTTTTTATCTTTAGAAATGAAACGAAAGCTGGGAGAATACAAGATGAACATGAAAAAGGAACGAAAAGTAAATTAAAGGAAACAGAAAAAGAAGTGGGATGGATAAAATGAGTGAGATAAATGAAATGAACGATCAAATGAATGAACAAAAATATTTAAATGCATGAAATCATTGATATGATCGAATGAGAGTATAATGCGATTTAATGGGTGAATGAAATAATTGAATAAATGAAATGAAAGGTCTGATTGCAAAACAATGAATCTAAAAGTTCAACATCTTATGTACTATCACTGTTAAAGTACGCATTTAAAAGTTATTATCATCCCTGAAGTTAATCTATAATGATATTACATTGATTGTCACAACCCACTGTTATATGATAATTATTTATTTATATTTCTAGTTTAATTTTTGCTCACTAACAATAAGTCTAACTCACTTTCAGAGTTTCTCCATGAAATATATTCTAAATGAATCATCCAACCTACACAGAAAATAATAAGTATGAAATTCTAGTAAAAATGATAAAAATAAACTAAATTCGCATAGCTGTTTACAATTTCCAGATTATAACCAAACCGTTAATTTTAACTCCATTACAGCACATATTAAAACACGTATTGATTACTAAATAAAATAATCGTTGGTTTTATTCCAATAGAAAGAATATAAAGCGAACAATACGAATTTCAATACTGCATCGTCAGCGAGATTCCATGGAGATTACCATGCTTTCCCCATTCGTTTCCAAACTGATTAAACATTTCCCCATAAATTTGTCTCCCTAAACGAGCACCGGTTACCGTCGCGTAGCTCTAATTCCATTAAACGAAGTAACACGCTCCATTGATTTAAGATTCCGCCAGAGTTTTGCAAGACTCTACCGTCCCATCTCCTCTTGTACGGCTATTCGAATCGAGTGCTTCCTTCGTCGTTCTTCGTCCACCGACATTGCACTTTACATTTCATCTAAAACAGTTTTTCATCAACTAAAGTTTGGAAACTGATTATTCTCCTGATGCTTAAGTCGACAGAGTCGTAAAGAAAGATTCTTAACGTTTTCGTGGATAACCTAAATGTAGGTATCAACAATTTGATTGATTTAAATTTGCTTAATATTTAACACATTCTTGGTGGTCTATGCATTCTTGTTAAAATAAATAACTGAACTAGAAGCACAAATCAATGTGAAAATGTTTGAAGAATAACCTGAGGAAATTTTGCAATGATTTGAAAAAGATTTAAAGATATTGTTAAAGGAATCTATGCATCTCGTTAACCTAAATGGTTAGTGAAAAAATTCATAAGGAACAAGGGAATTTTTCTCTAAAAATGTAGAAGCTTTCTTTAAAACGCCACTGTTTCATCAATCCTGTTATGATGTCAAATACTTTTCGTGATAAGTTCCTATGATTGCTATTGTCATACATGGCAATTTATACTCACGAAATACCGAGAAACCTTCATCCTTCACGTTCAGTATCATTTTAATGATTAGTGTTTTGAAATACGTATTTGCTTTTCATTATTGCACTAGTTATTATTAGAGGTAATCTTTTTTTTTTTTGCTTCAACATGGATAGACTAATCTGCAGTTTCTGATATAACTTGAATTTCCAGATGAAACTTTGTGAGCAAGTCAAAAATGATTCTCTTAGTGATAGTAGCATCGAAATTAGCCAATCTCGTTAAGAGAAACTCATGAATAGCGAAAAAAATAGGAAACGCAAAAAGTGGAACGCGAAGTGATAAACCATCCTGCTGCAGGATCGAAGCATGTACAAATGCAGAACAGACTTTATAGGTACTGTTGCAGTGACTAATAAGACTCAACCTAATTACACATGTAGTGAATTGGAAACCAATTCTCAGAACAAAGAACGTAGTTGTAGTTAGTTCAGCTACACTCAAAAGTTTTATAAATGCGAATCTTGCCCAGAAACTGCGGGTCCCTCCACGTTGAAGCTAAAAACCTGTCTTTTTAAACGCAGTTACGTCTAGCAACCGAGATCGTTTCTCATTTTCATCAGATTACGAGAGTCATTCAAATACATATAAACCGTAGTTACACAATTTTATTGGTGATAGGAGTGCCTTATTTTTCTACATACTTTTCTTTAACAAAATACATTTTCTTCATCACATAGGAAGCTTTCTAATCCCCCTAGGGGAAAAAGCAGTTGGCTGCTTCAATAACCAACTGTAAAAATACACCTGAGCCGTTTTTAAATCTTTCCCCTCTTAATGCCTCCTTCGGTATACCACCCATATAGTAGATAGTTACATGGAATCAGGTCTGGATTATACCATCTGATCAAATTTGACCCCTCTAGTTAAAAAAAAACAACATTTTTATGTATTTTAATACAAATCTTTATTATCGCCTTCAAAGTAGGCTCCTTTTGAGCCAATACAAGCATGCCAACGGTTAATCCAATTTTCTATACACTTTTTATAGGCCTCGACCGGGATGGCCTTTAGTTCCTTCAGCGAATTTCTTTTTATGGCGTCAATCGACTCATGACGTGTTCCCCGAAGCGGATATTTGAGTTTCGAAAACAGAAAAAAGTCATAAGGAGCTAAATCTGGCGAGTACGATGGCTGAGCAATGACTTTTGTTTCGTGTTTGGCTAAAAATTTAGTCACAATCAGGCTAGAATTCTAGAAAATTCAGATCTTTCAGTACGAGTCCGGCGACAACGCGCTTCATACCCAAAACATCAACTACAATGTGTTGAGTCTATCCATAAGAAATGTTGAGAGCCTCTGATATTTCTCTAATGCCAACCCAACGATTTCCAAGTACGTTTTCCTTCACTTTTTCAATATTATCGTCATTAACAGAGATGGATGAACGACTCGCATGAGGCAAGTTTTCTACGACTTCATGACCCTCACTGAATGCTTTATGCCACTCAAATACTTGAGTTCTCGATAGGGTAGACTCCCCATAACACTTCTGTAACATTTTCAAAGACTGCGTAGTCGTAATTCCATTGGAAACATAAAATTTCAAGCAAACTCGTTGTTCCATTTTTTTTCCCATAGCAAAAATCGCCAGACAAACTTTTCGCGTCGTACACAAATGACTGCCAACTCACAAAAATGGACGTATTCCGCGCGCACTTCACACGAATGTCAAAGAAGGTTATACCAAACTAGAACAAAAATATTTTACCGATTCAGTTTACGCGAGCGATTTAAATGGACCAGTCCGGGTCAAATTTGATCAGATGGTAAGGTGGTTATTCGAGAGGTATTCAGTGTATTTTAATAAGTTTATCGTGAGTTAAAGCTGCTATATTCGGCCGTGCCTTGTCTTCCAGAAGAAAGTCGAGCGGGAAGTAGTCATTGTCCTTCGACGATGTAGGTAGTCAATCAGCAATACACTTTTTGAGTATCAAAACACAGTTGTAAGAACTTTATTGGCTGACAGTCGAGTTCTTGGCCTTGATCACTGCCCCCTCTTAAATTTTCCACCACCCCATACTTACTCTGTTGTTTTCTGGGGTATAGTGATGGACCTATATTTCGTTATAGGTCGCGATATGGTCCAAAAAGCCACCCCTTCTTCTTCAAAGCGATTCAAAGCGAAGTTTAACTGTACGTGCGCAATAGACTACTGGGGCAGCTAAATTCTATTTTCTATGACGGAATCAGAAAGCTTTCTGTTAGACATGTTCAAATGTTGCGTGTCCAGGAGCGCTGCATAATGACAAGCGACACTCGCGGGGCCGCAAATATTCCGCGCTCACGATCGCTGCGTATATCTCGATCTGCGACTGTTAACGAGAATGCACGTAACAACTAATCTACGCTTTTTCTGTATCACCGTTTATATTAAATAGAATTAAGTATCCCAGTAATCACGGTGCATTACAGTTAGAGGGATTCCTGGAGCCATCCTCATTTTCCCTTTTTCCACCTAAGAAATAAAACACTTTCTATGTAATGGAGAAAATGTATTTCTGTCGAAGGAACCTACGTAGAAAAATAAAGCAATCCATTTGTATTTTTATCTATCCCCAATAAAGCTATGTAAAAAAATACCCGTTTATATTTGAATGATTCTTATACGTTACTTTGACGACGATATTTATATCTGCAAAGTTTCATTCGCAAACTCAAGTTACAATTCGCGTACTTCCCTTATAAGATCGTTGTCCTGGCGCTCAGCTGCGCACCGGTCCTCTCGGCCAGAGTCATGGATTCCTAGTCCCCTCGTCTCATCCAGCCTCGCTATTCCCTCGTAGAGAAAGAAAAGATGTTCTCTAGGCGCGAGCGAGTACACCGAGGTACGTGTGCGTCGACACACTGTGAATAATAAATAGAGGAGTCGGTGCGGCGATAAAGCTTCGCTACGCGTTATTACTATATTACACGTGAGGGGCGCAGTGACGTTCCGGTCACCCTTTTCTTCTCTCTCTGGCCGTTTCGCCCAGGCTTGTCCATCTTCTTCGTGTCTCTGTTCCGTACGTGGCGTCTCTTGTTCTTTACACATGACGCAGAAAGAGAGTAGAAATGAATAACAGCTCAAACGTGTGCACGCGTGAGCGTGCGTGAGCGTCGGTGTAGATCACGCGAGCTCGCGTGCAGGATCTACTCGTTCTCGGCTCCGGTTCCTCCCCGTCCAGGCCCCGATACATATACCATGGGCTGTTCGCATCTATCCCCGCTTCGGGGCCAACTCTTCCTACACGGTTCGCCCTGTGGAACGTGGCTAGTGAACTCCCAGTGACGTGTATACGTGTAACACGTCCGCGGCCACGCTCAAAGCCTCCTTTCCCGTCTAGCCGCGCTCACTCCCACGCTCGGCGTTACTCTTAATCCGCCCCGACTGCGGCGTTTTAATTTCTACCCCGGCTCACCCCGGTATATATTATTTCTCGCGATGTTGCGCCCGCCGTCGACAACGTTCTCCCTGCTCTTCTCTGACCAGCAACCGTGGCTGACTCACCCCGTCATGCCGCGGATCGCTGGCTTTGCTTCAGATCGCGAGTCGTTAGGGGTTGAAACACATCATGCAATCGAACGATGCCTGCCACGAACGGCTAGCCGGCTTTGCGATCGCGAAACGTTCGAGCATGAGAATTTTACGTGGGGAGAGCCAAGCTTCAAATGTGGGGCGTGTCTTTGATAGGTGATTCGGGAGCCATTAGGCTCATGGTAGCCATCAAACTGAGTTAAGGTCGATTTATACTATCCGTACAGACCCGTTCCGACACAGACACGAGTGTTTATATTATACGTTCGTCGATCGGTGGTACCGATCAGTCAGTTAACAGAAAGCGTTTCGTAAAGGCACATAATAACACAAATAGGAGAAATGTTTTCACATTTAAGTATCCGACACGTTCGGCGGACACGTTCCGTATCCGATAAAGTATTCTTCATTCTTTTTTCCGATAAAGTATTCTTCTTTCTTTTTTCTATTTTCATTCTTTCATATACTTCACATACTCTTAGTACTATGATAAGGTATACATCCACTAGTGTCATTTCCATTTACTAAATTAGAGGGTTAAACAAAATAATATGACACTCACAATCTAGACTGTGTGTTTCTAACTATTAAACATGGAGGAGGTTTTCATTCTTCAATGCCGGATGGCCGGACCGATGTCGGTAGGTGTCTGTACTGATACGATACGATACGATATGTATAAACACCTATATACAAATTGCATTATAGAATACTTTTCTGATTGGTGCTGAACGGATACGTTCCGGGTCTGTGCGGATAGTATAAATCGACCTTTATGGGTATTTAGGTATGTAGGACTAAAAATCAGTCTTTTCTCCGTAAACGATAATTTTCTGTGAAATGCATGCCATCTTTGTGTCCGAATAGTATTTTAGCAACTGTTTTTGCAGTTTCCTGGCATTCGAGAATTTCACGCTAAAAAAAGAAACGATCAAGTTTGCGTCACATTTGGCGATCAAGGCTATTTTTAGGTGGAAATACCAACTCTAACAATCTTATTAATTTTGTACACTTGCCTGAAGATTTGAAGGACGTTCATTGAAATGTTTATGCCATTTGGAACTTCTCAGTCACTCTAAGTCTTTCAATTATCATCTTGAACAATGGAGTCGTTGTTAGAATACCTGTTGTAGGGTTAACTTCTAAACTGTAGTTTAATCTTGAATATCTAGGAGGTCCAATTACTTGTTAATGATTATACGATCACTCAGAGTAATGATGAAGCCAGATGAATGTTAAAATATTGTCATCGCAGATATCGCAGAACAAGTCGACAGTTCAAATTATTTTATTTAAACCTCTAATTCAGTGAATGTAAACTATCACTAGTGAATCTACACCTTTATGATAGTATTTAGTGTACGTGAAAGAAATCATTGGAAATTAAATAATATGTTCACATTCACTAATTCATCGTAGAACCTCCTCCATGTTTAATAGTTAGAAACACACAGTCTAGATTGTGAGTGTCATTTTGTTTAACCCTCTAATGGAAGTAAATGGAAATGACACTAGTGGATGTATACCTTATCATAGTACTAAGAGTATGTGAAGTATATGAAAGAATGAAAATAGAAAAAAGAAAGAATACATGAAAAGTTTTTAAATACATTTTTAATAAGTTTTTAAATACATTTACTAATAATTGTGCACTCTTTCTAGTGTTAGTTTTACCTTCGAATCGAAAACTTAGAAAATACAATTCGCTATTGAAGCTGGATTAGGTGTCTGTAGAAGTCTTCACTAACATCCCTTGTAAAATATACATTTGCTAACTTGAGCAGTGGAGGAACACTTTCGCTAGTGAATGTGAATAGATAACATTGTAATTCATATTTACTCTTTCTTTTAGCAAAGGTGTACACTCACAGCGATAATACAGTAGAGACTCCCGTATCCGTACCCCCATTATCCGAATCCCCTAATGTACGGACGTTCTGTTATCCGCATAACGTGCCTTCTCATGTTGAAGCATTTGGATCACATGAAAAATGACTTCTATGGTTTGAGGCAGTGTTGGACATAATTATGATTACGATTACGATTGTAATAAAATATTTCCGAGTTGTAATTACGATTACGATTGTAATCAAATGTGTCAGAGCTGCGATTACGATTACGAGTTGTGATTACAACTGTAATCACAAATTATTCTGTGATTACGATCGTAGTCGCAAATTTTTTTGCGATTACTTTCAGGGGTTTTCAGCCATAGAGATTTTGTACCTCAAAACCGACTTCAGATTCGTATTCCTCGCCCCAAAAAACTTAGAAAACTACGCTTTTGTCAAAATCAAAAATTAAAAATATTCAGTTAAAATAATTCATGCCATAGAGTAGGGTAACTTTTTAAAATTATTGATTTTTACGAAAACATGGTTTTCTAAGTTTTTTGGGGCGAAGAACACGAATCTGAAGTCGGTTTTGAGGTACTGAATTTCTATGGCTGAAAACCCCTGAAAATAGCCAGATTTTCCATTCGTAAAACATTGAAGCAGGAGAATTTCTCGAAGGCAAATATTTGCTTCGATGGTACGCGGCAAATTGAATAAAAAATGTTGTGCGGCATATAGGTCTGGGGATCGGTCTTTTCAGACTGAACGAGTTTCTATGAAATGCATGTCTGCCATCTTCGGGTACAAATAGCAATTCATCGACTCATTTTGGAGTCGCATAACGTTGAAGCAGGAGAATTTCACGAAGGCAACTGATGCTTCGAATACAGGGTGTTTTTAGAAGATAGTACAAAAGTGAATAAGCTCAAAGTACTCGCTAAATTGTATAAATAAATGTATGGTATACGTATGTCAAACGTTGACAAACACTCTCTGTATAGTGATAAAATAATTTGGGATAAGTTCTAGATCAGGATTATCTGTTTAGAAATAATTCATCCCAAAAGAGGTGTGCATGCCATAAATCCCGTGTCCTACCTCGTCTATGCAAACCAGAGATTGATCTTCCCTATTTATCTCGCATCTTGCAATTCCTCATGGTTTACCTAGTGGAACATGTTAGAGAATAGGTTAGTCTTTGTCACTACATCCAATACAATCAACGTTACTCCGTAAGTAAACATTGGTTCTAATATTGACTTAGAAAATGAAAATCTTGCGTTTGCCTTACTGTGTATTTATCAATAACAATATTTCGAATAATATATTTATTAGATATGATTAAAAAAATTAAAACTTACGTCCCATATGCCTTTGCGCCTTCTTTAGGTGTCTGTAGATAGAAAGTTAAGTAAAATTTGATATGTATATAAAAATATGGCAAAATTATCTTGTCTCAAAGGTATACTATACACGTTAGTGTTCATGCATGCGTCGATACTATGAACTTCTTCTGTGATCCATCATAGTTGAAGTCTTACAACTACTAGAGGTAATGCATTATAAATGTCACGTTTGAAAGTACTTAGTGTCGATCACCTATGACTAATAAGACATGAAATAAAAGTTTAACTCATTTCAGACACTGCGTTTGCCAACTACGAGATGTCTCGTACTTCAAATTAATTGCAATTGTTTAAGGGATAAGTTTATAGCCTTTTGAGTCACGAATTATTGCAAATGAAGATTGTAAATTTTCTTTTTAAAACAAAAAACTTAATATCACTTTTTATTACCAAAATAATAAGCTAGATTACACATCTGTATTAAATCTTAGCGCCCAAGGTAAAACGCTTGAATGGATCAAGGTTTGCTACTAGTAGCTGATCAATTAGAGTAACCCGTGCTGCAGTTGATCGTCACCTTGTGGTTTTCTCAAAATTTCTGTCAAAACAATGTCTGATTTGTGTTTTATTTCTACATCGATAGAGCTTCAAAGTTTAAAGTTTCGTCTGTTTGCTTTCTACACAATCTTCAATTCTTCTACAATTAATGAACTTGGGTAATCGACAACTGATAAACATTGAGAATTTGTCATCTTACGAAATGTAACTTCTGTGTTTCTTGTAATTTCTCGGAATCATCCTATCGCCATGACAATGGGGTAGCTAAAGAGACCTAGAAGTTACGATATCGTTCCTATCATGCTGAGTTTTAAGGAGTTAAAAATTGGAATAAACTATAGAAACTAGTTTCTTTTGATAATCTTCCGCGTAAAATAATAAAAATTTAGAATTGAAAATTGACAATAATCTGTAGAAACTAGTTTCTTTTAATGAACTTCCGCAAGGTTGTTGTGTATTTGGAATTGACGAAAGGGATGCACAGAATGACTGTACAAAGAACACTAGTTAGCATTCATTATTAAACTTGAAACTACGTACAAAGTAAGAAGGTGAATTGTCCACGCATTCGTATCATCAGCAACCACGGCTGCTGCAATAATGAAATCGAAAACATATCAAACATATATGTTTAAACAATCTTACAACAGATGTGATCCTATCAAAAAGCAACGATTCATGCGAGACAATTCATTGAAATTATCTGTATTCGAGTATCTTCAACGCATAAGCAAATTACATTCGTGTCTAAACATCATTTTCTTATCGTACAATGGCTCCGCTAGAGAATGAACCTAGAAAGAAAGGAGGCAAAGGAACCAAAAGAACGTATCGCGGTTTATTTATGATAAAGAAGTCTGTCTTTCCTCCGAGAATAGTCGGACTCCTTAGTCTCCTCTGCAAAAGGAATACCGAAATGTCGTAGGAAAAGCACCGGAGCGACATTATTCTCAAATATTTTCTTTTAATATGACACGGATGTCCTTCGAGCGACAAAAGACGAAGACGAAGAAAAACTTCACTCAGGAGTCCAGGGTTGCTGTTCCATTTCCGGTAGGGAAGTCTTGCAATTACACGTTTGCGTCTTATTTTTTTAATGAAATGTTCTACTTTATATATTTTACTGTTAACAAAAGAGCACTTATACACTTGTCACAAGTTGTATTAAGTTTAAGTTTGCAATGGATGCGTTTATGTGTGTAGAACAAATTCATTGTGAAACAATCCTACATTAATTTTCAATTTAGAATTCTGTACTCGAGAGACTAAGTGTTTTCCTAACTATTATTTTATACTTACATTTATAGTCTAATGAAAAACTTGTCAGGATAGAATTGCACTGTTTTGAAGGACATTTATAATGGTAGAACATAATTCTGTCCAGGATCATTTTTTATGAGATTTTCAGATCACTAATGTTTATGTATAGAATGTTACTGTCAAAGAACGGTTTTGCAAAATTGTAGTATTTACAGGGTCTACTCGTTAAGTTATGTCACCATTTTTTAGGTATTTCACTAAACATTAAGAACAATATGTACATTCAACAAGACGGTTGTCCTGGCCACAATACTATTATAATTAGGAGACATCTTAACAAGAAGTTTAGAAATCGTCGAACAGGAACTTATGATCCAATTCGTTGGCCACCATATTCTCCAGATCTGTCTCTCCGTTGATTTTCTATCTTTGGACATATCTGTAATCCGTTGTATACGTCATAGCAATCAATAATGTTCAAGAACTTCGGAATCGCATAACATCTGCATCTAATGATATAAACCGAGACGTTTTAACCCTTTCCACTCGAAGCCTTTTTTCTAGTATCTACCAGCGACTCGAGATGCTTTCTTAGCATTCTATTGCCACGAATGCTGAGCTATCGAGATTTGAGAATCAGGTCACCTTTACCTCACCGACAATCATTTTATTGACACTTCGGGTTCCAAAGAAATTAAACCTAAAGAAACATTATTGCTGATAGATTTGCTGCGTGAAATTTAATGGTGACTGAGAGTCACCTCTCGAGTGCAAAGGGTTCATTATGGCGACAACGAAAATTCTAATACAATGAGCGGAGCTCTATATCGTAGCAGATGAATCACAGTTCGAACATCTGGCGTAACCTGATTTATTTTGTAAGAAATAATTTTTCATTAAAATTCTGTTGAATTCGTCTCGACATCAGCAACGATTCTATAACGTCCAAAACATGTGGTGCTATTTAAAAAAATCGAGAAGATCTTTATATTTATATGTAAAAAGCATTGTTTCAGATTTAAAAATATGCGAATAATGTAGCTCACCGAGAACTGATCAACTTTTGGCTACAAAATTTTTTAATTGGACTATCGGAAATACCTAAGAAATGGTGGCATAACTAAACGGTAGACAATTTTTTTATTTGTGAATCTTTAAAATCATGATAGTATGTTGTTGAAAATATAACAATATTATTTTAAGTGTTTATAATAATTTGATCACCCACTGCATATCTTATCGCATGTTGCATTATCGCATTATGCGCATATTCTCATAGATTTCTTCATATTTTCATTTGTCATAAATAAACACATAAACATCCGTAGTCTATTCATAACTGTTTTCAACCCTTAGCTTTTCTTACATGTCTTACCTCAAAATGTCAGAAGAAGTACACAAGAACTTATGGACTGACTCAATTCGTCTAGAATGCTAGACAGATTTAGAGTCCCAGCCTCACACGAACAGTACCGTTTTTCACTTGCCAATGTGCCAGAAATCCTGCTCTGGAAATACAATCAGGGTCGTCGAGTGGTTCGCGTCACGAACTTCGCGTGGTTCGAAAGCCGAGTTTTTCATAATCGCGCGAAAGCACGGCGAACAGTTGCACATGAACAATTTGCCACAAAGACAGACAATACAGAGTCATTAGAGAGGAAACGTTACACGCGTTCCTGTTTAACGTGTACACGCTCTTGCCATGCGCCACGGAGTACATACTTTCCCTTTCTACCTTGCTTTTATTTTTCCGTGGGTGTGGTGTTTAACGACACGGAGCTGTCCCGGTGTCCAACGACCTGTCGTAACTACGAGCGTTTTTCCGCACGAGTAAAAACAGTTTTCATAATTGAGGGGACACACGGGTCCCAGGTAATCCTGCCTGGCTATCGTATTAGCGTCGCGATCGCCGCGAAGGGTTTACCCGTCATATAAACGCGAGGTCACGTTAATCTGGTCAGCTTTAGAGAGATAGAAAGATAGCTTCACGGTGAAATTGAAATCAGACTTTTTCGGAGAAAAAGTTACTTCGCGGTTAGTCAAGATTTCGTATCGTAATACGCTTATGATCAGACTGCGGATCTTTATGCATTTATAGGAAATTTGAATGTGCAAGAAACTACAAATTGCAAACAATATGCAAGAATATAAAAAAGATTGAAAGTAAAGTTCACGTTATAATATTTGCAGAATAAAATAAATTCCTATTTAGGTTCAATTTTTGTAGGCACGTTCGCAAAGATTTTATTTTGCATAAAGATCCGGCAGTCTACTTATGATTTACAGTTTTGGTCGCTACTTCAGGTTCTTGAGCAGTATAGAAATTGTTTATTTGAAGTTTTGGTATTTGGTGACGACTATTCCAGAATATAGTTATTAAGTTACTTAAATTTTGTTTATGTATTGCTGTTTGGAAGATTTATTATAATAACATTTTCGGTAAATTACACATTAATTTTATTTTTCAGTTAGTATTTAGCATATTGAAGTTTATAATACATTAACGTTTAAGGAATGAAAAAGGAAGGAGAGAAGCAGATGTTCAATGTTTATACGAGTAAATTAAATTGAATAAAGTGATTAGTAAAATATCAATTATTTCACTTGTAATTTTCGCGACATGATATTTATGACAATATGGCTTGGTAGATATGTCTTCAGAAAAAAATTAATATCTTTGTTATTTTCTCGAGTATCCTCAAGAAAGTAGACGGATACTCTTCTTAAAAAGCTATGTTTAAGAAACACTGCAAAAAAACACTGGTTATGTAAAGGTTCTCCCAAAAGATACTCCATCACTTTGTTTTTGGTAAAATACAAATGATATAGAATATATTTGATTGAAAAAAGAATAAAAGTATGTATGATTATACAATAATTAAACCTGTAAGATAATATCGTTTAAATGTCCACTTTGTACACAAATGTACACTGGCAACCGTATTTTGTTATTAACAACAGAATCCTAAGCTTCTTTGCAAAACCCATTATTATAAAATGTTAAAACAGGAATTTCTATACTTATAATTAATATCTAACTTGTATTATAAGCATCGCTGCATTATTTTATCCTAATTGTTTTATTCATTTCTGTTGCAGGTACGTATACTCTATCTCACACACTGTCAATAATTAGCATAACGCGGGGTAAGTATTACTACCATTATTGTAAGTGGAAGGGAAGGTCGAGTTAACAATGAGCAAAGTTGGAGGGGAAAAGAACTGGTATATGTATAGTAGTAACGGTAGGTGGTGACGATATACAGGGTGTTAACAAATATGTGGGACATTTTTTCAGGATCAAGTCTTTATATCAGTACGAATCGAAAAGTCCTTTACAATTTTGCAATCTGAGACTTTGTTGTTGAGATATAAGCGGTTGAAATTTACAGTCGCGGTCGCACATGGACGGCACTCACTCGCGAGAAAGACGCACCGACGCATACTCGCAATCAATTGCGAATCAGCTGGTCTGCGGAATGACGCTAGCGAGTGTATATCGGTGCGTCTTTTTCGTGTGTGAGTGCCGTTCATGTGCGACCGCGACGGAAGTTACAACTGTAAATTTCAATCACTTAGATCTCAACAACGAAGCCTCAGATTGCAAAATGATAAAGGACTTTTCGATTCGTACAGGTATGTAGACTTGATCCTGAAAAAATATCCCACATATTTGTTAACACCCTATATGTACATACTGTGTAAGTAGGCAAGTTTACTGATAACGTAGGCATAGACAATACCGTCTGCACTATCTACGGAAACTTCCGATGAATATTAATGTGGTACTTACTCCTCCGTGTGAACATAATGTGAACACGAATGGTTTGTGAACATTTTTGAAGATAGTTTTTAAAGACTATACAGGGTATATTCTAAGAAATGGGATCCACTTTAATGGTCTATCAGACACAAAAGCAATGGAAACAGTTTATATGAATTCTTAATCATAAATACTAAACTATAATCAATATTATGAACTTTGTTTATTACTTTGGGTTACACAACTCCTACCTATGATGAATTTGAAAAAGAACGTTATATTGTACGTTTATAATTATGTATTAAAGCATTATATTTCTTTTTAATGGTTCGAAAGAATACTCGTACATTAAAACTGCTGACTACTTTGGTTAAAACGTCGCAAGTTAGACTTTGATTTTCAATCTTTTTTCTTAAAACGGATACATAATTCAATATACAGTCAACATCAGGAGAAAGAACGAATTCATGAGGTTCCTTTTATTTATTCAAAGTATAAACTATACACTATTTCGTCTCAAACTTTGAATCTCTCTTCACATAAGAACATACTTGTCAGTAAACAATCTCTGCAATACATCTTCACAGAACCAGCAATTATATACAATGTTACATTATATTTCAAAAAGTGCTGGTGTGTTAATTAAAGAGCTAAAATAATTCAGATGGTTTTTCAAAAAGAGGCTTTAGGATTTTGTTTTCTCATAAAACACATGATGTACAATACATTTGATTTTCAAACAAACTGTTACACTGCCTTTTAGACAATTAAACGTGGAAAATGACGCTATGCAGATACATTTTGATTTTAAAAAGAAAATCTTAAGATTCCTTTAAATCATATTAGATCAATGTGCTGATGTAAGACTCCATTGAACTTTTGTATAATTCCAAGTATATTAAGTTACTTACAAATAGTATTAAGTATAACCTATAATCATATATAGATACTACATATGTGTACTAAGATACCTGTATTTTAGTACTTTCGGTCTACAGATCAATGTTCGTTTAACGCCTATATCTTGTTTAGTTTTTAATAAACAGCGAACAAACGACTTACAGTGGGTGTAGAATGTATTCGTACACCGATGAATTTCCCAAAAACCTTTTGTCTGAAATTAGAGTTTCTTAACTTTGTTTTTTTTTATAATCAATGATATTTTACATATTCTCGGAAATCTCTAAGATAGATGTAGTCCAAACAACATTTACTAATTAATATAGTTTGTAAAATTAACAAAAAAAGTGCGAAAAGTGGGTAAAAGTATAGAAACAATAAGTATTTGTACGATTCTTATGACGAACCATTTACAGTAGAGTTTGTAACGTAAACACATTAGTTTATTGCTCCGTACGAATTAGAAAACATTAAATTTCCAGTAAAGTACTTTTAAAAAAGGTTCTAATAGAGGAATGGAAAAAGATCCCACTTCGAATAATTAATAATTTAATTAATTTAATGCTTAGAAGAGACAATGTTAATGTTTATTATAATTACACAGATACATAAGAATAGACAAAAATAATATATATACTTATAAAGAAGATAATAATGACGATTAAACATAACTGTGCGTAAAAGCACATTAGCCGAAAGTGAAACGGAACGTAAAACGCATAGTGAGTATAGATACATATCTACACGCATGTGTAGATCGCTTACTGCGTAGTGGTGGGAAATACAAACTGCTTCAGACAATAATTATTACAATAATTATAAAAATCATAATTTATAATTATTTATAAATTAATGTAAATTTCTTGTTTTTTTAATCAAGTTTTAAAAATTAAACAGTTGTGCGAATACTTATTGCTTCAATATTTCTATCGATTAATTGTTTTTTTTCTTGTTAATTTCGTAACTTACATAAATGGCTATTTTTTTTAAACTCTACCTATTCTAGAGATTTCCGAGAATGTGTAGAATGTCATTGTTTATAAAAAATAAGTTAATAAATTACAATTTTACATAGCGTTTTTGGAAATTGATCGGTGTACGAATACTTTTTACACCCATTGTATATTAGAATAAGAACAGAAGAAACCTCAAGAACATGTTTCTTCCTCTAATCCTGGATATCTTTATCAACTACATATAGCAGGATCGCTCGTATATTAAACACGAGCTTAGCTGTCCATCCGATTACCAATTACCTTTGTACACTGTGAGTTAATGCTCTGTGAGGTATTGACACTACGCTCTTGTGTGACAGGCTGTAAGCGCGTTAAATCGACCATCCAGCATGAACGTCGGTGAATGAAATTACGTTTGGTAAATCCGGTAGTAAGATTCCAGCAGAGTTCACGATAACTGCGGTTAACAGTAATAATCTGCGGTCGCTAATTTAACGATCAGACGTAAGGCATCCAGGCATCGGCGATAAGTGGAATTTACCATTCCACGGTCGGCTCGCACGTTTCATGGAAATGTTCCACGATCGACTGGCGAATTCTTCAAAAGTTGGAGCGAGTTTTCACTTTAATGGATATAGCATGTAGGGGAAGTTCAGGGCACTTAACGCACGTAACTACGCCGACCCACTCGAAAACAAGCAAATGTTTGGGAATTTCTTCAATGAAAACTATGTAATATAGGTAGTTCAAATTTAAATTGATGAATATATAGGGTGTTCACACTATTACTAACCAGTGTTTTTCTCGTAAATTCGGTGGCTTTCTAAAGTTTACTAATAATTTATTCATAACGAAAAACCACAAATAACTTTTAATCTTCTCTTAATCACACATTTCAAAAAACCATATTATAGGTGTAAAAACAAAATGTCGAAGCAATTCATGTGTTTCATTATTACAAAGATTGATACTTTAACGTAACAAAATGGCAAGTAGGTAAATTATTCTCACGTTCTTCGATAAATCAAAACTTATTCAAATAAAATATACAATTTTCTTTGATAGTAATCGCAATAATGAACGTTAGTATCTCTCTATCAAACATTCAGGGTTTCATTTCAAACAGGATGACCTTCAGAACAGGAAAAATTGTACAATGATTATACAGGTTGAACCTCGTAAAGTGTTACAAGCTATTTTCTCGGAAATTATTAGTGATATCGACAAGTTCTTTTTTTAGTATTATAGGGTACAATAGGCCCTTTCATGTGATATATGGGGTATTGCTGGGTGGCCTCCCAGGAGAGCAAAGGGGCACAACGATCCATATTTTTAAATGGTATGTAATTGCTATATAAATTTTTGTTGTTTTGGATAATCCTTTTAATAACAAACAATGTTTATTTGAACAAGTTTGTCATATTCTTCATAGTTTATGAAATATGACAAACAATATTGTCTGTTGAAAGAACTTCAATGCGGGGTTCAAATATATTAAAATCCGTCATTTTTGTTATTTTATGGTACCGACGATCACATGAGAGAGGCTATCGTACTCTATAATACCAAAAATAGAACTTCGGAAAGAGTTTCCGAAAAAATAGCTTGTAACACTTTACGCGACTCACACCATAAAATTAACGCACATAAATTGTATGAAATATGAAAAAATGTTCTGAAATAAAACTTGCTAATAGAAAATATGTACAAAATGAACATAAAATATTAATATATCGCTGCAACATTCAGAAAAACAAAATTACCAAAAAGAAACACAAGTTAATTCTACTTTAAGGTGTTAGTCGCAGTCAGGAAAATGAAAACGGACGCTTTCCTGTGTGTTTTCTTTAAGGTATTACATAATAATTTTTATTAATGAAATGTAAATATATTAGAAAGTATGTCTTAAAGAACTATAAAAGAATTTTTGTTTGAAAAAAAGGTTAATTAATTTCGTTTGCGGTGAGCAAGATTTCTTCAAACTGGTGCACCTGCAAACAAAACTAAAAGTAGATTTAGAAAATATATTCGACTAACGGGTCCCTGATCGAAGGATTTTTTATTTTCTTGTATACTTTTTTTTTTATCCTGTATTGAATCGCTCAATTTTAGTAAAAAAATTGAAAATCAACTTCAAATGTACGCCATCTTGTTTTAAATTAATTTTTCCAAAATCCTTCGTTCAGGGACCCGCTAGACTAATCTATTTTCGAAATCTACCTTTGTTTTTGTTTTCAGGTAAACCAGTGTAGAGAAGTCTTGCTCACCGCAAACCTATGTTTTGAAATCATCGTCTACGTCATCGGCTGTTATGACGATATAAATTAAACGTTTCTTAAAACAAAAAATGTTTTTTAGTTCTTTAAAACATGCTTTATAATATACTTAATTGTTACTTATGCAAATTATTATTTAATAACTAAAAAAAATCACAAAGAAATGTCGTTTTTCCTCTTCCTGGCTGCGACTAACCCCTTAAGAGTTTACCAGAGTTGATCCATTATCAGATAAAGGAAGGAACGTGACCTCAGAAGGTGTAAAAAAAATTCCGTATTAGTCACTTCTTTCTTTCTCGTTTATTCCGTGGTCATAGCGGTCGATTTTAAATTCTAGGTAACGAATTATAACGTTTGCCCGGAATAATACCGGCTGTATCAGGGGAACTCCCCTTACTAATCATTCATCCTTATTTCCCTGCGTCAGAATGCAACGCGTTTCACGAAAAGAGTTAGGAGCTCTTTTCTCGGGAACCATTACAGACACCGTCGAAATTCTCCGGTATTTTAGAATTTACTGAGTCCCTTTCTGTGACAAAGGGAATGCTCCTCTGGCACCTACGGGGGTTCAGACAACGGTATCCCATTTGTCAGAAAAAGGGCCTCGGTGAAGCTGAAAGCACCAACGGAGAATTCTGCCGCTATCTGTTAGGGTCTCTCAGAAAACAGCTTGTAACAATTTATATGGCACCGCAGTCTATGGTATTTTCACATACATTAGAACAGGTTATTAGAATGTCAGATTATCGAGAAGTTATGAGAATTTTCAGGAATCTCGAAAGGAACGGTCAAGTTATTTCGAATGGAGACCAAAACTTTGCAGTCTTACCTGTAACCATCGTATTCTTACGTTTTAGTCATTTTTACTATGTGCAATTATTGTAATTATATTTAAATTAAACAAAAACTATGAAATCGTTACATGGTTCCGTACAATAATAATTCAATTATAATTACTCGTATTGTATCAATTGTATTAAATCATTTTCATCTGTTAATATAATAATTAATTATAGCTAATTTTGTTGGCACTTTGAATAAAAAGACCAACTGAACAAAGTTTCATCTGGATTAGACGAAATTAGCAGCAGTTAAGGGGTATCACAAACACAGATATTTTGATTTTCATGACGTCGTAATTCGTGCCAAACGCTCTATTGACTTATTCGAATCGTCAGTCTTTCTATTGCGCGTAATTCACAAGATTGGTTTCACAGCATACATTGGCAAAGCAAAACCATGCATATTGAACGAACGTTTTCCACTTAAGTTAAAGCGCCGTTTCCGTAATGGAGCCCACGTCACTATATACTCTCGACGGGCAATATAGGGATTTTGTCGAATACGCGTATAAATCCCTCCGGTTTTATGGTTCACATAAGGTCATGCATAGGCTGTATGTAAGACGGTCACGAATCTTGAAACTTTTTAACGATCGGATCGTTACTTCGGTTCGTAAATTATTTGGATTAACCGCTGATATTACCTTGATACGAGTTCTGGTTTATACTCTCAACAAAAAACGGTTAACCACGTGTTTCTAGGACTCCAGTTTTATATGCAAAAATATATATATCGAATTGAGTAAGCTCCTCCTTTTCGAAGTCGGTTAAAAATATAAAAGTAATATTCGATATAATTTTTAATAGTTTTTCATATGGTATCTATAACGTTAAATTTAATCTTAATCTTTCATTCGTTGATATATCACTGCTTATTAATTTTGTAGAATTCTATAATATTGTAGTTATAATAATTACAATCACTTTTGTGCGTACGCAATTGATAATACCTAACATAGCAGGTTGAATATAACAATTTAAAAAATATTCTTATATAATTTTCATACTTGGTTAGGGTCAGAATACTTTGAAATCGAAAATATACGATCATGTCTTTCCTCTTAAAATTTGATTATAATTTACGAACAACTGGTTAAACAAGTTTAGAATGTTGTGGAAGAGAAACCATCGCCAGCAGATATGATTGAAAACGTTAAAAAAGTGTTTACTGGAGACTAAACATTTTTATTTTTACTTTTCATAGGTAATCTTTCTCTACTTCATCATGTAGATATAAATCTATGTTTAAAATCCATCACAGAATGTGCATATTCAAACTTAACATTTTAAATATCAGTGAAAAATATGATATTACTTAAGTGACTTAATATATTTATCCGAAATCTCCATAATTTGAATTAAACATAATTTACCTCAGATATAAATGTAATGCTTATTTCCTGAAAGATAATCGGGTTTTCAATCTATTTTTGAATAATCTGTGTCTGTATTGCCCAATGAATCAGAGAATCTACATTCTCCAATATTTTCATTTGAAGAACGCTGCGTTACAAAATTGTTATAACAATATTTTGATGCGTATAACCATCAAACGAGGATCGATAGGAAGAAACAGCATTTCATACATTGAAATTAAACAAGATTAAGATTACGATGTTTGTAGAGTACTTCGCTTTATCTTTCAAGTGAATTTCAAAATAATTTGGTGAACAGTAGGCAGTAGTATTTCGAAACGAAGAATTCTGTAAAATCATTTTCTGCTTTGTAATTCGACTTAATGTTTATGGATGTAAAATATGCAAAGACCTTACGTGTGGAATATACAAATATATATGCATATATATGAAAAATTGTACCAAAAATATGTAAGTAGCATTTATGGCATACTAACGTTCGAATATCTTGTATTAATTGAGGAAAATAACATAAATTCATATTATAATTAATAAAATTTTTAAAAATATTTATAGTAAATGTATTAATCTTTTGATATACTGTATTTTGTATTCCAATAAACAGGTAATTTTACTATTTTACTATTTATCAAGGAACAAAAAAGAATTGAAATATGGACTAGAGCAATTAATTTTAATTTTAGACTTTGTAATTGGCAAAGGAATTTTAATGTATAACAATTACACAAAAGAACAGAGCTCTTTTATTACAGCATAGATGTATTTATTTTTTCCGTTTTGTATTACTCGTTTGTTCATTAATTTGGAAATTCTGCAGGGAAGCTATCTGACTAAAACGTTGTAATTTTTCATTTAAATTCGTAATCATGATTTTCCCCTGGGCTAGTCAAGACAAAAATTATTCAAGAAATTAGAGAACAAACTTTTCTTTCATTTAATTACTCATCTCTGAGACATTCACCACTTTTTCCGTTGTACAGTGTAGTTTGCGGCAATGTAAACTGAATGTTTAAAGCAGCGAGTAACATAATATGCGAAGCTTACGCTAAAACGAGCTCGTAATGTCGAGAACACGGTATAATTCACAATTAAAAGTTCCTCCAAGACCAAGACGCACATGTGGAACGAACTGACGCGAAAATGCTGTCAAGATGACGGGAATCCCGTGGAACATATCGCTACCATAGGTATCCGAGGCTTGATAAATGGCTGTGCGATCAACACTTGGCGAACGCCATGGGTTATTATATTTGAACCGTATATCTTGTGGATTTCACATCGTTTCCGTCCGCATGAAATTATAATGTCACTTTATATTACTCAGCGCGTGATATATTATCGCTACGGGCATTTGTCCTTTTGATCAAAGTATCGTATTCATTGAAATCAGCTTCCTGTTGCTGCCTACCGCTACCTTAAAGGGTTAAAGTCTATTTACACGATAACGTCACGGAGCGGTGTCGGACGTGTGAACATGCCCATTCAAAAACAACAGAAGAATATTTAAAATCACTGACACTGATGGAACATTACGGAACTGAACGGATACGGAACTGTCACGTTACGGATATGTGTAAATAGACCTTTAAGGGTACTTCGAGGTCGAAAAAGGCAATTCTTCATGAATTTTTGTCTATCCTCAGTTTATATATTATAATAATTTATAATTAGTAGTTCCTCTATTTGCAAGCAATACGCTTGAAGATATAACACACAAATTTTCATTCAAAAATATAACAAAATTTTAGAGATATGAGTGACCTGCTACAGGATCTTTAAAAAAACATGGTTTGCGCTGAGCAATGTTACACCGGCAGAAATTTCTTAATTGATTATGATTTTCATTAGTTCATCATATATACATAGATACTCCTACTGTCTGGATAATATTTTTTTTTACTAACAAGTAAGTAGAGTATAAATATCACATTTGGTTTATTTGTGAAGTGACTCATGGTTGGAATCGTTCGAAGATTTCCTGTGTATAATTTCACAAATGATTGTTCTGGAAAGAAATCACTAACTTCCCACATCATAAATTAAAATGAAAATGGATCAGCAAAAGATTTCATCCATGTACTTTCTAAACGCACGCGTAAGAAGTTTATCGAAGCATAGTAACCAGAACCAGTAACATAATGAAAACGTCAATAATGGTGAAGTGCAGAAGATTTGATGTATATACATTATAAATATATTCTTAAGAAATTGATCGAATCACATAAAGGATTTGTAACATGGTGGAAATGTAAAAAATGATTAAAATTCATATTCAGTGAAGAAATGTTCCTAGTATATTGCTCTTACTAACAATAAAATGTTTTGCAAAGCAATCATACAGACTTCTCACATGATAAAATAAATTGAAAAAAAATCTTATACTAACACAACGCACAAGAACATTCTTGATGAAGAGCAGAAGTTTTTATAAATGTACTTCCTGGACACTTTCTCGAGAAATCCATTGAATCTCATGGAAGATCAGTAAAGTGATGAAAACGTCAAAAATGAAGAAATTTTCCTTGTCCAATATTTTCACGTTTGATTAAATATTTCCTATCTCTTACCAAGAGAACAGTATTAAATAAAGTAGAAGATATAAGAATAAGTAAGTACTAGTTCATCTAATATTTAATTTCTACACGAAATTAATATCTATAACCAATTACTGTTGTCCCTAGTCCCAAGTTATCAGTCTTGCATCAATCTTACATATTTTATCCCAGAAACCTCTTCCAACTTCAAATTCCTCATAACATTCCCCAATACTACATAAACGATACCAAGAACATAGCAAAAATTGTGTCTCGGTAATAACAAAACTATACATTAATGTTACGTATAACCAGTCAGCCAAGTGTTCAGGATAATAGACAACCGCGAGTCAATCTAATGCGACCTGTTGTATTTTCATCGAACAAGTCTAACTTGCCGTCGATTGCTCGGTACAAATTATAGAGTAGATAATGTTTAAGTTATCATTCTACATAGTTTCAAGTATTCTAAGCTGCGACCGTAATGGGTGGAAATAATTCTTTAGAAATGGATAGAAAAACATCGTTCAAAAACGTGGGTAGCAATTACCGACATGTACTTGAGACAAGCAGCAACATGTCTGAATTTTTAAAATACAGAAGTATATGATTATGGGCAAGTTTAACGTAATGTTTTAAAGATGTTCTCTCGGTCCAGCTTCAAAGATGCGAATATTACGCGATATTACCAGACAGCTTCGATATAGCGTGGCGACACCTTTTGCACCCGCCATCAAAGGGCTTTCCAGCAATCCCTATCCACACAGGTTCTCGCTCAGCTATCGATACCTTCGTATATATTAGTCCTGTTCAAAGCTGTCCTTGGAAGCATAACAGCTTTCTACAGACTGTCTCGATTAAGTGCATAACACACAAACGCTAGTCGACGCAAAGTTGTCCAGGTTATCTCATAATAAGTGGTACCATAGAACTTCTAGGGATTCTACTTGGTAAAATAAGCAGAGAACAGAAAATAGAAACTTCCTGTCTGAGATTAATTTAAATATTGATGACCTATTGATATTCAGCTATCTCCGTCATAAACTATCTTTAATATAGAGTTAAATAACACATAGAGTTAAATAAGGTGGACTACAAGGTATCAGTGATGTAATTCCTTGTCGTTTTTATTTATTTATTCACTTTTAAACGTGATTAGGTCTGGGTAGATCATATTACTGCAGATTTGAATCATAATTTGTATGGATATTCGACTGACATCGATGCTAAGATAGGTCGGAATGCGATTCATTCGTCAATTTCATTAGATTTCAAAGTTTTTTGTGTAGAAGTGAAGTGGCAGTAATTAAGTAGCGCATTTAAAATCGTACATTTAAAATCAAATAGAGCCAAGTTAGGCTATTGCTATTTGTCTTTTTTAACAGGCATGTAGACACTCCTTCTTCGAATCGTACTCGACAAGATTTGCCTAGTTAGAAATGTCCTGTGCAGAGCAATGAAACCTTTTCACCTTACAATGATTTTTGCCTGTTAGGCTTTAATTGCGTTTTCCTCGTCCTCACTGTTACCTACTCGCTTTATCAATTCTTCATATAATCTCACACTTTTTAACTTGCTATGGCCACTTCTCACTTACTCGTAACATTTACCACTTTTGTTTCTTAGTTAGAGATAAGAATGATCAAATTTCATTTCCCTACCTTTCGAGTTGCAACAATTATTATTATTAGGTTTATTTGTGATAGTGATGTGGAATTATTAGGTTTGATTTGTGATAGTTGTTGACAAGTTTATTCACTTGGCTTCTGCGTTGAGCTTGAACTAGAGATACGTGTCGCTCTCCTGTATTTATCACTTCTCAAGACACTATTCCTAGGTAAGCTACCTTGTCCATCCATTTCATGGTACAATTTCTATAGGAGAAGATATATACATTCAATTCGCTTCTTGAATTTGCGAATGCAAGCCAGATTTTGGATATGTGCTTACTACAATAGAACTAGGAATAGTGGAAAAATCACTTTGATCCTCACAAGGCAAAGAAAAATTCAGAACACAAGTCTCTTTAAAATTACTTCGATGTACATTGATTGGTATTATTTTTGCAATTATTTCTGTTTACATAGAAACTGCTCAAATGAAAAACATAGTTCAATTAAACTCTTTTAAGTTCCACTAAGTTGTAGTTACTATTGAATTTGTTTAGTCTTTAAAAAACTATTCATTTATGATCTTCATTAGGTGATGACATGTTAGGCTAAATGCTGGTAGGACTATATTGCACAAAGAGTTAGAAAATATTATCGTAGATGAAAGTTTAAGATTTCGATGAAAGATAATACTGCTAAGATGACACATACATAGTTCTTGGATCGTATATTGACATGATGTTTCAAAGTTGGCAGAATCCGAATGACACAGTGGTTGCGTGTACGATGAGAGTTGAAACTGTGCCAACTATTTACGTAGATGACAAATTGCCCGTAGATTAGGGTCGATGTGTTAGAATTTTTATTATTTGACAGAATACACGTTGAAATATGAATATTGCAAGATAAATGATCTTCAGCAGCTATCATAGTCCTCTTAGTACCTCTCACTAAAAAGCATTCCTACGTTTTCAACTTCCTGATTAGATCCTTCAGGAACCCCATTCTTTAGGAGTTCGGCGTCAGGACGTTAACCAACCATTCGGATATCTAAATGTTTCCTAAACAATGTCATCTGAGACTCGATAACGCTGGAGTTGCCGTTACCGTTAGCTGTAAGGATGAATGACGATGTATAACTCACATCCAGGACCTAATCAGCCCTTCACCTAGCCGTAACGTTTAGAAAGAAAAATAGCATAAAAAGGCTTAACAGGTTAAGTCTAAACTATGTATTCAAGACAACAATGGCAACTAAAATTTCACTTGATTCTCATTATAGTTCTAGGGTCATCCTATTATTCAACTCTGGAGTCTTGTACTGTAGTGTATATACCTAGCGTATGCTTGTTTCCACGAAATGGATGAAAAGACTTTTAAAAAATCCTTCAAAAATGTTTTTATCAGCACACCACGCAAAAATCTCCTTTGAAAGCAACACTTCAACTAAGGATAATTAACACTAAAACTAAAGAGGTCGATGCATACTTATCACACATGTATCGTTGTAATTAGAGGAAGGAAAAGCAAACTAATTTATAATTCAAATTATTTCTCTGTTACAATGATTGTTCCTAAATATTGCGGTAAAAGCATCGATAATGATTGAATAACTTCTGAATAAAGTTTGAAATCCATGTGTCAAAGTAACTGACTTGGTAGTTTTAGTGTTAACCTACTCATTTATTATCTAACAAATACTGATGTGCTGTAAAAGGAAAGTACATGTATGAGGTGACAAGATGGGTGTATTCAAGCTTATTGTAGTACTTATTAGACGTGAATCAATATATGGATCATTTAAGATAAACTTGGGACAATTGGTGAAACGGATCTTTACGGGTATCTCAGTTTAATTTTTCCAGGGTGTGTGTAGACTCCATTTAAGAGCACCTGTCTTTAACAACGCCTAGTGTGAAGCCAAGGCATGCGGAATGGTTATTTAGACCATATTAGATTAGAGGTTCTTTGACTTCTTGTCGTGTACTTGGTTTAAATTCTTCCAGAATGGATATTGTTTCTACTCAAATACAATTTTCCGTAAAAGCGTCCAATTTGGATGAACTGTAACTGCGTGACGCAAGGGACTACAGTATAATTGGGCCCTAGTCGATGACACATTCACCGTCATTTGATGACAGCTGGGATTAGGTAGACCTGCGCGTGAACGACAGAATCGCACAGGAATTTGAAACATCGCAGAGAGTACAATCTTAATCTCTGTTCCATGAGATAACCCTTTCCAAATTGACACGGTGAATATTTTAGCAAAGTGCATTCGTGTCATAATACCACGGAAACAATCAAAGTCCCTAACAGTCGGGGAGTAGCCTCGAGCGACCAACCGAGTTTGATCCGACTATAGACGTCACACGTCTCCGTTAAGCTGTGTAGTATATATGAGTATCACGCATAGGGACAGATACATGGTCACGGCTCTTGGACACGGATCCTCTTCTCGTAAATCTGCTGACATTTGCTCTCTGTCCGTCAAGGACTGACGTGACGCAAAAGGAAGACACGCGTCTGAGGTAATTCGCAGTAGGTGTTCAAGCCCGCCGTAGTAGTTATTGGGTCCAAGCCAGCGTTCGAGCCTGCCGAAATGAATTTGGGATAGCGAAACGAGAATAAAAAGTTTGGCGAAATAAATCCTCGTCCAGTCCTCGTTTAATTCTTCTAGAGATGGCGAAACAAGAATAAAAACTTGGAAAAATGGATATTCGGATAATCCTTGCTTAGTTCTTCTAGGATAAGTACGTGCTGCGTTTAAAGGGTAACTGTCTGTAATAACGTCTAGGTTGATGTCAAGGAATAAGGAATTATTATATCTTGTACGTGCCAATATAGATATTCTTTGAAAGCATATGAAATTAGGACACTCACGAGGATTTAGAACATCATAGAGTGCATAACCGTAATCCTCGATTTTTAAGATACTCTGCTTCTAAATTTATATAGTGGATATTGTTGTGAAACGCGTTTATGTCATATTGGCGTGGGTAAAAAGTTCAAATTTGATAAATCAACTCTTTGTCTATATACATATAATGCAATAATTCATGGAAGCATCTAGCCTATCCGAAGTGAAGGGATGTTCATCC
>NC_071976.1:18958880-19115175 GCF_026283585.1 Hylaeus volcanicus
GTTTTAGTATAACGGAAACTTGGAAGTTCGTGGTGCATTGGATCGCAGGAAAATGGGGCCCTGGTGGGTTACCGTCTTCATTATTATTTGATGACAAGTGAAATTAGGTACACTTGCACGTCTTCTCCAGAAACTAACGAGAACTTGCAACAGCGCAGTGTCTGGAAGCTTAATTGTCCAATTCACGTGACAACCAAACGCGTGACATCCTTCACGCGACCCTTCCCAAATGACACGTGTATTTTTGCAAAGGACGTTGATGTCATAATAATACGCTCGCAATAAATATCATTAATGTTAGCCTCGAGCGTCCAACCGCGTTTGATCCGACTGTAGGTGTCACACGGTTGCGTGAAGCCCAGCAATATGTATTATGCGCGGGGAAAGCGGCGTGACATTAGTGAGACGATCACCCCCGCTATTTACGCGTTGGAAAATTGATATCCTGTGCCGTGGTGCCAGTCGCCGTTAAAATCCCCTCATCGTTGGCATCGATCCACCTAATAAACGCGTACGCATCAACGTGAAGAGATCCTCGCGAAGTGCTAGTAACGACGGATCTTTTCAACGTCCTTGAATATGATCGAATCGTAGCTCTTGCAACAGAAATCCCCGCCCCGTGAGCGGGATTCGCGTTAACGATGCGATCCGAGGTTCTCGGGGCGAGGTGTAATCGGGAACATTTGTCATTGGAGAAAAACGCTCGCGCTTCGTTGTCGGCTGCACCCGTCGTCGATTCGTCACTGCTCCTTCGTCGCTAATGCTTCTCTTTCTCTCCTCCGTGCAGTCCTCTTTTCATTCTTCAAGGTTCGCCGCTCACCAGTGGCGCATTAGCCTAGAGACTAGGGATGGAGTGGACTTCTTTATAATGGAAGACCATAATTTAGTTTTCGATAGAGTCCTCCAAGTGTGAGAAACGAGGAACAATATCTGGAAGTCTCAGAGTTGGCTCTAGCCACCGTATTTTGAATGTTGATTTTATATTATTTTTAAAATTTACTGATACGGCGATTGGATTTATTGGATTTATTTTCAAAAGAATTCTGATCAAACAATGCAGGATTATGAAATATACCGGTGTATTGCACTGTATTTATAATGCGATCAAAACATTGTCGGAAAGATAAAAAAAGAAATGAGCACGGTTAATATAGTAAGTCAATTTATTAACAAAAATAAAATAGATAAATATATATAATAAAACACATAGAACAGAGAACATGCAAATAACAGATAAGTGGTATCAGTTTTCTGCGTCTATTTCCATTTTCTAAATATTATTATTCATAATCATGTAGCAGTGTTGGATAATTACATTCTTAATTATCTGATCAGTTAATTGAAACATTATTTAATATTAATCTCAATTTTAATTATTGAAGACAGATTTCAACTGAAATGAACCTTTAATTATATTTATTGAATATTTAGCTAAATAAAACACGCACATTTTAAGTCTTCTTACAAAAAAAATCTTCTATACAAAAAAAGGTGCGAGTGACAGTCTACCCGAGTCGTTCGATCCGTACGCTGTCGGATTTCTACAAAGACAAAAAATGCACAGAATCATACCGTTGTTTCACTGCATTCCCCTTTTTGGGGGAATTCCCCGACATTCGTCCTCTGCGCGACGATAGACGAAGTTTTTTCGGCGCTCAGGTATGACCCAATCATAAAACTTGGGTTCAAATTTAGCTATTTCGGTCACTATTGATCCGAAGGTCTCGAATCAGACTAACTCAAACATTCAAATTATAATCTAACGGGTTCTTTCCGCAGAAATTCAACACTATCTAAAATTAATTTTAAATTGGAATTAATTGCAATTGTCATAGAAGTGAGAATCAATTGGTTATTGTTAATTTTCAATTCCCAATTCAATTAAATTTTGTAGTTATAATATCATGTAGGAATCAACGCCACGAGAATGACATTGTGCATGGTTATGATCGAACAATTCGTGACAAATTATTATCGGACTTTTATTGTTCTGTAAACGTTCTACAACCTAGATGTCAACTTTTTCTCATGGATGCCTCCAGTTTTATTTTGCCTGGGACTTCACGGTGACATAATGCGCCACTGGCGCTCGCATCTTCCTAGGATTTCTTCACATACAGCCTCGCAGCTCGCGAGGTAGCAGAGCTCGCGAAGGCCACGTCGTCATTGATGATGCGACGATGAGGAATAGGTGAATCGTCCTGCGCAGTCATCGCCGCACCGCTGTTCCAGCTTGCTCGGCGAACCGTGCCGGACGAGATTGCGGGATTAACGTAACCGGTTGCGATTGCGAAACTCGCTTTCGTTGAAACGTGATTGGCTCCCGACTATGGGCTTTTTTACGACTTCTTCCCCCGACGTGTTATCGCTCGCGGAATTAGTTGACGCAGGGTTCTGGTTTGGTCGTATGAAAAATTGTTTTTCTTTTTCTTTTTAATGACCGTTTCTAAAACCTCGCAACCTTGATATTACATCATTGAAATTTTACAATGATACTCGAAGATTCCAAACATCGTAGCCTTCATAGAAAGAAAACACTTTACAAGTCTAAGAGTACAATTTAAAACTGTGAAATTAACATTAGAGAGGAATATTTAATTTATATGGCAATGTCATTGGTTTCGTTGTTTCTAGGTTTCTTCCTTTTCTATTCTTTTGATTAAAAGAAGGAATTCAGTTTAGTTGTCGAAAACCTTTAAGTCATTTTTCTTGATTTGATGTGAACGCAGTCTTAGGAAGTAATTGATCGATTGGCATTGAATTTTACATGTATTTTCGAAATGACTCTTTCTATAGCTGGTACTAGAATTATTGCGAGACTGTTTTTGTCTTATTAAGCAAAATTATTCTAATTTGTTGTGACTTGAATTATCTTCTTTCGTAGGTTACCATTTCCTTTCACATTTTTTTCTTCTAAAATGATTCTTGTTTATAGTGTCAGTCACTCGTACAGATTTGTACAGATTAAGAATGTTTTCTTTGTTTTCAGTCATCTGTTCTCTTTTTAAGATTACTAATTGATGCCTTTTACAATTCAATATCCGTTAGAGTTTTCCTAATTATACTTTCACACACTTATAATTCAAGCATTTATCAATCACGATGCTAAGCTTGGATTTCTTGCGATAATTCGCTTCTCAGACGCAGATTTTTAAAAGTGACTCATTTTGTCGTCGAACAAGCGTGAGCCCTGCCTTAAGGATCTAAGATTAGGACATTGAATCAGTTGATGAACCTCTCTCGCGTCCTGGGCTTTTGCGCTCGTAGTGAAAATGGAGGAGAGTTTTTTCGGCTCGTAATTGAAGGGTTTCCTGCGGGTAGGAAGTGACTTCGGTTTTCGTTCAGTTCCATTTTCGCAACTTCAATTGAGGGAGTTTCCATTCGTTCGGTTTATTCAAATGGATAGAGTAATAGATTACTGAATTGAAGAGGTAAAGGTAACTAGCAGTATGAAAAAGCTGTGGAACTAAAAATGTGACGAGCAAGTGTCCTTTATGAAGGGCTTTCTTTCGAATTTACACAAAAAATTAACAGTTTCGTACAGGAACTAATTTTCCACGTGGCTTATGTAGGAAGAAGGGCGTAGCAACTAACTTGAATCTTGTCTGTACAGGGTGTAGCAGAACGGGTGGTACAACCCAACAGTGGGTGATACTACATGTAAAAATAAATCGAAAAAAAGGAATAACATTTTTTCGTTTGACGCTTCGTTTTCGAGAAAATCGAGTTTGAAAATTCTATGCAATACGCGTGACACTGGACCGCCTGTAGGCTTAGATATGTATTATAAATAAGAAATGTTAATGTTTATTAGTTTTATTGTCATTACTACCGATAATTACATAACATTATTGAATAAACTGTTCAAAGTGCTGTCCTTGTTGATGCGTACATATCATTGTTCGCCTTATTAGTGAGTCATGAACTTGTAGCGAACATTGGCTTGGGGAGACAGTCCAGTGCCACGCGTACTGCATAGAATGTTCAAACTCGATTTTCTCGAAAACGAAGCGTCAAACGAAAAAATGTTATTCCTTTTTTTCGACTTATGTTTACATGTAGTATCACCCCCTGTTGGGTTGTACCACCCGTCCTGCTACACCCTGTATGTATGTAGTCAGGTTTTTTTGTAGTACTTTATACTTATATACTTTTCCTGATAAATCATTTCCTTTTTCTCGTTGCTGCGATAATGTAATGATCCATATCCATTTATATATGTATAATACATTTGATATTGCATAGCCTAGAGATGTTCAACTGGACCATTAGGATATAAGTTTGAATTGTTAATCCTTAAGCTCCTAGTTTATTGGGGATAATTCATGTAAAACTAAAGGCTTCAATAAACAACTTTTACAAAAAAAAAAAAAAAAAGAAAAAAAACTTGAATCTTGTTTACGAGTCAGCACAACAGGGATTAAATTTTAGAGGATTAAAACTTTATTTTAGCTTGAATCCTCGCAGTTAAAAAAATACATGTAATAATATCGCGCCCCTCATACCCAAGAATAAGGAGACAAAGAAGAACACGAATTGTAGGGTGCGGGATTGGTTGTGTAGGAAAAGTGGGCAACTGGATTCGAGAATCATGGGTTCGAGTCTCCGTGCTCTATTTTTCGTAGAAACTCTTTACAATATCTATTATTTTTAGTTGCTTAACAAGCTTACCAAGTTTCATCTAAACTGAAGTCGGATCATCAATACCATTTTTTATCGGAATACACATCAGTCGAAAGCATTTTGTTTGTAGTTCATTTTATATTAAAAGTCTCTTTTTATGCCAGTCATCATTTGTAGTTAAGGGTTAATCTTTTCAGTTTCAAGACCAACTATACTGCCCATTTGTTTAAAGACGTTCAAATCTCATGTTCAGTATTATAATCCACAAAGTTGAAGAAAATTCAAGGGCTATACAGCCTAACAAATGGTGGTCATTACATAACTCAGAAACTTAATCAAAACCTTGGGGTTAACTACCATCGTCAAACTCCTTGGCATGCAAAAGGTTAACGTGAAAGTAAACATTTCTAAACCTATGCGCACAAAGAAGTTTCGTTTCTGTAAGCATTGAATAGTACTTCAAGCTTTTACACGGTAGTGTAAACGTACAGTGCCCCACAAAAATCATATGAGAATACAATTTGGTCAATTTAATTTTATTCGTATTATAATAACGATTTGAAAAAATGTAATTGCACATAATTAAAGTAGAATTCATTTATCACAAAATAGGAGAGATGAGAATGAATCGAATAATTTTATTTCAATTAAACAAAGAATATTTCTTTACATGTTATAAATCGAAACTATTTTCAATTTAATTAAATCCATGCCTAGACAATTATAAGCTGTAATTCGAACAAAAGGTAATCCTATGAAATATTAATAAACTTTATTGCAGTACTAATATACGTACCAGCTGTACGAAGACTTGTGTAGCATTAACTGTATTTTATTCGATATGTACCCCATTTTAAAGATCAAGAATTCTACTTTAGTTACACTAATTACATTTTTAATACTATTGAAATATCAATTAAATTAAGTTAAACGAATTTCGCCATCATGTACACTTTTGCGTGCCACTGTATACAGTGGGTGTATAATGTATTCGTAAGCCTATCAATTTTGTCAAAAAGTTTTGTGTGAAATTTTAGTTTATTAACTTCTTTTTGTATAATCAATGATTTTCTACATATTTTCGAAAATCTAGAATAAATATAGTTCAAACAACAATTATTAGTTTATATAGTTTGCGAAATGAACAAGAAAATACGAAAAATCGGTAGAAATATAGAAGCAATAAGTATTCGTACTGTTCTTATGACGAACTGTTTACAGTTTAGTTTGTAACATAAACACATCAGTTTATTGCTTCGTACAAATTAGAAAGCATCAAATTTCCAGTAAATAGGGAAATGGGAAAAAATCCCATCCCGAATAACGTCAACATTTAGTTAATTTAAATTTCGTTACTTTATATAAATAACTAATTTTTTTTGTACTGTGTCTACTCTACAGATTTCCAAGAATATGTAGAATATCATTGATAATAAAAAATAAGTTAATAAATTACAATTTTACATAGCTTTTTGGAAATTGATCGGTGCACGAATACTTTCTACACCAACTGTACGTATAATCATTCTGAAGTTTGACAAGAGACTTCACCAAAATGCAGCAATCGAAGCGACTACGTGACCAATTAATTGCCAGGTATCGTACCACGCTTGTGTAGTCGAGGATCGTTTATTGCGATTGCATTCGTGGACAAACGTCGGCGTTCAAGCTAATTCGACGCGTGACCGGTTGATCAATCGATGAGATACGAGAGGAAGAGTCCACTGTGACGTCCACAAACAATTTCATCGGTATTTGCCTTCATTCTCTAACCCCTTCAGATTACAAAGTCTACATTCCAGTTACTTGCAAGAAAAGGTTGGAAATTTTGCAGAAATAAAGTACAAGTTAACTCATTGTGTACGGCAGCTGTTCTGTTTCACAGAGTCGTTCAACTGTCTTCATCTTTCGAGAACCTGTCATTAGCCAAATAGCGACGAATCAGCTGTTCCGAAAAATCAATATATCGATTGATCGTTGACACGGCTAACCAGACAAAGACAGAATTACTATATTTCTCGTTTCACTCATGTTGAATTCATTTGGCTTGACCCATTGACAGGGTTCCCCGCATACTTGAATGCAATTCACTCGATTTCCTCCTCTTTTCCCAAGAGGGGTCAACGAAATAATCGAATCGAGCTGCAGTTTTTCAGTTTTTCAAAGACTTTTGATCGAAAACGATCGAGCTTATCAGACACAGTTCTGATCAAAAAGTTTTCGTGTTAAGGTAAACGGACGCGATATCAGACACGGTTCTGAATTAAAATCACGTATCAATTGGTCGTTAGAATCCTTGATATTCGGCTTATTCTGATTGTACAGCAATCAACGTAAGATTGATTGACTGAGGTCGATCATCGAGACTTCGTCAACCATCTTCGTTTTCCATAATCAATCAGTCGAGTGATGCCAAATAATCTTTGGATTCAGCCAATTGATATATCAAATTACGAGTGATTGGTTGAATAGAGTTCAACACGAAACTCAACCAATCATTTATCGTTCGCGACGTGCGTTGGTCGAAAAAGAGTCGTAATATCGAGACTTAACCAATCGCCACGATATCGAAATTCATATAACAAGAAAAACGACGCGTCTAGAGCAGAAATTGTCAGATGCAGCCCTACCGATGAGTTTACTGACAATTCCGAGACGAAACGCACGCACTCCGTAAATTCGATCCATTTGAATCAATCACTCAATATTAATTTGGCGAGTGATAATCCGATTGTTTGTATCCTTTAAAAACTTTCAGAAGTAAAAGTATGCAACAGCGGCGCTCTGTACGGTCAACATTTTTGAACGTTCCAGGAGTATGCTTGGCAAGCAATAAAATGGAGATATGCACATTTTTAATTTGCATTTGGTATTATATTCACATAAAGTATTCCTAAATATTACTACATATTTTATACATGTATTTATTATATAAGATTGTTTACATTTTAACTATTATTTATTTACAAACATTATTTTGAGTAATGCCTTAGAGTGGTGATGTCTGGTAAAGCATACTCCATTGTGCAATGGTGTTCGGCACGATTTACAACAGTATCTTGTATCTTATAAGATTTTAGATCTGTAAAACACTTTACATGTCATATGCTTGGAATGTCAACATCAGTTATTTTGCTAATTGTTTGTCACAAGAATGCGCAAGGTTTGGTCACCCTGGTAACGTAGCAAACACATTTGCCTCTGATTCCATACGTCATCGATTCAGTCGAAAAATCATGAAAACGAGATATGTATCTCGTGACCCGGCCGGAATGAGTTAACCTGATCACAATTGCCCGTTTTCATTGGTTCTTGGATTGAAAATATATTTTCAAAGAAATTCTGATATCTCATCGGTAAAATTTGTTGATAATATTTTGAAACCATAAGAGATATTGAAAAAATGTTACACTTTTGATTCACTGTAGCCGTATGATAAAAGATTAAACATTTTCTTCGCTTGTATCTTTAAATAGAAACATCACATTCTTCGATAATCATTAGTTGGATAATTCCAGGCTCCGATTTAAATGTCGATAACTCTGCAGGAAACAATCGCAGCCTCATCAAGGAAAGATAGTAATAAAGGTCAGACTCTCAAGTTCAATATTCCCCTGATGAAAGCAGATACAAACTGCTCGAGCTACGTGCATGATTTTTATGTTGAGGAGTTTAAAAGAATTCAACTGATCAACTTGGAGGTAGTGCCACTCTTTGGAAAAGTATCGCCTGGGAACTTACACAATAGAAATTGAATGTTAAGACTACGAGCTACAAATTTTCTTTCATATAATATATATGTACGTAAACGTGCTTTACAAAGATTATGGAAAGGGTCAAAATAATAGCGCATGTACAAAATATGTTTGTATAATAAATTAATTAATTACGAACATCTTTTAAGTGTACCTTTCATTTGGAAAATTTCAACTAAACATTTTGGTATTGACTTACAGACTTTTAAAACTATGTTTTCCTGTCTAATGTACTATACGTTGACAATTTTTAATCTAGCTCTCCTACTATTAAAAATGGCTTCACTTCTTCATAAACATTTCTAGATAATAGACCCAAACATTTCCAATGATGTACACACAATATACACTTATAATATTGTATATACTGTAAATGTATACATGTTTAATACTGTATACGCTATAAATTATATATATTCTATACATTATTTCGTGAGCAACAGTTATTTCGAACTGCGCCACTAAAAATAAAAACGCACGTTGCATGGATTATCATACATACAGTGGGTGTAGAATGTGTTGGTACATCGATCAATTTCCCAAAAAACTTTTGTCTGAAATTGTAGTTTCTTAACTTCTTTTTTTATAATCAATAATATTTTACATATTCTCAGATAAAAGTATAGAAGCAATAAGTATTTGTAGAATTCTTATGACGAACCATTTACAGTAGAGTTTGTAACGTAAACACGTTAGTTTATTGCTCCGTACGAATGAGAAAACATCAAATTTCCAGTAAAGTACTTTTAACAATGGCTCTAATAGAGGAATTGAAGAAGATCCCACTTCGAGTAACTAATAATTTAGTTAATTTAACGCTTAGAAGAGTTGCAATAATTATAAAATCAAAAGGAAATCCCACGAAGGAAGTATTATATACTTATAAATTAATGTAAATTTCTTTTTCTTTTAATGAAGGTTTAAAAATTAAACAGTCGTGCGAATACTTATTGCTTCAATATTTCTATCGATTAATTGTTTTTTTCTTGTTAATTTCGCAACTTACATAAATAGCTACTTTTTTTGTAATCTATCTATTCTAGAGATTTTCGAGAATATGTAGAATGTCATTGTTTATAAAACATAAATTAATAAATTACAATTTTAGACAGTTTTTTTGGAAATTGATCGGTGTACGAATACTTTCTACACCCACTGTATTTTGTCCACGACTGTATAACCGAGTGGTCTAAAAGATCTTCATCGGGTGACATCACTGTATCTAGAATACCCGTAAAGAATCCCGACAAAAGAAACGAAATCGTACGCCATCATTTCTTCCCGATCCCCTCTCGAAATCCGTCAAAGGGGGGTAGCTAATGGATGGCCCAGTTCAGCTTGGTTCGCGCTGAAACAACCTCGCTAGGAAAACTGTACACGGCGACGGGAATCACGTAGGTAAACCAGATCTCCACGGCTTTTACAGGTAGGCTGTGCTTGGGACAACCTCCAGAGTAGGTGAAACAGAGCGAGAGGGAATCAGAGAGCGAGCGAAACAGGGACTAAGGGAACTGGTTGCGGACCCTGACTCGACTTCGAATGCAGCACAATAATGCACCGTGGCGTGTACGTGTTTGCGCGTGCATGTGTGTGCATGAAGTGTACACAGGGAAAACAAGGCAATCGTGACAGCGCGTTGGTACAGTGCCGGGGCGCAGACCTCGCTGTTCCTCTTCTCTTCTCCTTTCTGGCCCCACTATCGCGTTTTCTTTTCTCCATCCCTCTGTTTATCCCTCTTGTGCGTCTTGTGATCCTGCACCGACATCGCTGCGACCATAAAGCGACCATAAAGCGGACCGTGTATGTACAACACTTTGCGCTCATCGCACTTTTGTCAACCGATCGCTCGAACCACCGATGGATCAAGACTCTCTAGATCCCTGGGCTATAGGTGCTGCTAAAAAATCACTAAGAAATCTCTGAAATTGAAGGATCACTTTGTAATTAGCAGAACGATGCCAAACTAGCTTTATAAATGTTGATGTTTAGATATTTCGTGTAAAATGGTTGCATTCTCGAAACTTGATGTCTCAGTTTTTAAATTCTATTTTGTGATTTCTCCAGCAATGTTTTTTAAAACTATTGTTTGTGCGAAATTGTTGTATTCTTGAAATCTTAGTTTTTAAATTCTATTTAGTTATTTCACCAGCTCTACTTTCAAACCTGTTGTTTTATGAAAAATGGTTGTATCGTGAAGCTAAAATCTGAGCTTCGAAATTCTGTTTAGTGAGTTAGTTGATTATGCTTTCAAAAATGTTGTTTGTAAAATATAGTCTTATCTTAAAGCTTGAAATCTCAGCTTTCAAATTCTATGTAGATTTCTAGCTATACTTTCAAAAATGTTTGTGACAAATTCTTTTTACTATTATTTTCACCAAAGTAATATCACTTTCAACCCGATGTGGACCGATCATTTAAAATTTCTCAACTTTGAAGTCATGTATGAAGATTAACGAATTTTTTTTCAGTTTTTTTTCTAAGAGATATAAAACTCTAATGTCTTGACCTATAATCCCGTTTTTCTTGTTCGTGACGTAATTACGATTTTTCTTTGCAAAGTTATTAGGATTTAAGAGGAACATTTTTGCACTTTTCTCAGAAAAAGTATAGAATAAGACATTTGTATGCCAGGAATCCAATGTATCAGTTTTATTAAGTACTTCTTTTAAAGATATAGCCCTGTATGGAAGTTAGCATGCATGATCGATCTTTCTATGACTCGATTTTTTGGCTTTAATGAAAACGCGTCTTCAATTAACCAAAGTCACTGAACTGTTCAGTTTGGTCGCTGTTATGCAAACACCATAAGTGTGGAATACTTGCGAGAGAACTTTCAATTGCTGTGAGAACAAGTTCAATTCTTAGTTTTATATCATTATTAGAGATTAAACAAGTTAAATTAGACAATTAAACAAGTCTATTGTTTACTATTAAGGTGTAAATATCAGAAGCTTCTAGTGTTTCGTGCTTGAGTCTGATTACATTAAATTGCCTTCAATTATACTCTGGAGGTTCTCTAGCTAGCAAAGATCCCTCGTGTGCAGCCCTTAAACTGAAGCATTAACCCTTGTTTACCAATCGCTTCCTAACCATGTTTATTTTTTTGCATGGTCTACCGAGAAGGTTACCTTGCACCGACCTAATTTAGAACGATGCTATATTTTATATGTGTCTGGAAATAGAACATCTAAAATAAGATACCCATTAAAGTGAGGTCCATCTATTACAAATAAACAGTTATATAAGTGATTTCATAGAATTTTAAAGATTCCAAAAATGAGATATTCTCGTATAAAGAGGTATTGTCACAAAACATCTAACTTCCCAGAACTTCAAGTACCCACATAAGCAAGAATTCTCGAAAGACTAATATGAGCATGAGGTATCTACCTTGGCGATGCCAGGGTTAACTCCTTCAACTTACTACTCGCTCAACCACCCGCAATGATGCAACAAGTGGGTCGAAATGCACCTTCAAAAATGTTTACAGCTACTAGAGAGAGTTTTGTTCAGGGATTCGAATCCTAACCCGTATCGGGTTCCGGTACTTCGTATTATAGAATAACCCATCTAACCAGGTAACACAAGACATCTGTAACTCGAGTAACCCGGTTAACCCGGTTAACCTGGTTGTATGCGCGTTATAATAATACAGTAAAAACCATAGTTATTTCCATGTCTCTAAACGGTAATCAATTTTATTTCAATATTGTCTGTTTTCTACTCTACTGTTCATCTGCGAGAAGAAGGTCATGCAAGTGCTTACTCGTATTTACTCGTATGTGTGTGTGTTCATATTTTGTATATATTTATTCCGTTTTTAACTTATGTCTGTTCATTGTACATTTATTATGCCAAATAATTGTTGAAGTTTAAACAGAATGTACAAATACCGTTTCTAACAACACTCTAAAATTAATCAATCCTACATTCATTATATACTCGTACATTTTAAACAATCTAGTTTCAATTGATTTGAATATTGTCTGTAAGTTCACATATCTTTGACTTGTCTGGATGTCTAGGATGTCTTCTTCTACTAGTAACCCACTCCGAGCAGGTTAACCCGCTCTTCCTACAATTCAAGAACCGTTCGTTCGTGGTTAGTATGGGTTACAGTAACCTTCCCTTCATTAGCCGGGTTTGGGTTAGGGTTCAGCAGCGGTTCGAATCCCTGGTTTTGTTAAAATACGTCGACATCGCATGGGTTGATACGTCCCTGATCCGATGGGACGTCTTCGTTGTAGCCAAGACTGACGATGTATCATTCGGAACGGGAAAAACCATACCTGAAGTAATAAATGCGACTAGTTGAAGTGGAGAAAATAGTAAATAATCTCGTTGTAGAGAGGCACGGAGGGATTGTAAACCGCGAGCAGCCGTTTACAAGGATTTGAAAAGTTTTAATCGTTGTTAAGCGTGACATGGCAGGCGATATCTTCGTTCGGGTTTGAAGATGGCGTAACTTGGAAATTTATAACATCGCCTGCGGCAGTTTACACAGGCTGCCGATTAAATTCTCCGATGGGAGAAGTTCGGATCTGATTCCGCCACCAACCGAAATGACCGCGTTAATTTCGATCGAATCACTGTACGGTGATAAGCATGCGATACAGGTCGCTGAAAGCCCCAGGCTGTTTCTCTTTCTTCTTTCGCGATTAACCACTTTTCACGTCACTGTTCTTTGTCCTTTCGTTGTTCTTGGTCGAGGACAACTACTACATGCGTGTGGTATAGGATTAAAAAAATATACAGGGTGTATACTAACACGTGGAAGCCAATTACAAATTTTTTAGGATTTTGTTATTTAGGATGAAAAATTACAACACTCTCGTGGCCAAGAATATTACTTTTTACATATATTTCGGTGGGCAAATATATTTAATTCTGCAGTAGAATATTTTGTACGAGAATATTTCATTCGGGAAAACTTTGAAATCTATATACATATACACGGTGTTCAGGCTATTACTAACCAGCGTTTTTCTCGTAAATGGTACGTATGACAAGAAAATGAAAGAGGAAAGATTTATACGGTTTTTTGTGTGCAATGTAACCTGGTATATCGTACTATTTTCTGAGAAATGAAGGTGACCTTCAGTTTTTTAAATGGAATGGTATATTTTTTGTACAAAAATATGGTAGAGTATCGAATTCTAAATTCAAATACAAGTTTGAAGACATCGTGTCAGAAAGTTTCCCTTTCTCCTTTTATTTTAAACAACATTCAAAGTCACATCAACTGCGTCTAGATGGTCATTAACGATGATTGTTTATTACTTCAAACGAGTGAGAGTAATCGATGAACAGGTTGACTGTCGTGGAGGCCACCGGTGACCGGCGATGACCAATATTAAAAATAAATAATTAGAGTAAATGTCGATACTAATACATTTTTAAATAATACCATTGTTATTACAATGGTTTGAAGAAATTAATGCCATACAGAACATAAAAAAATAATTTTATTAATACAAGGAAAATATACATATTTTTTTTCACACTACAATTTAAAATAAGACATTCCATAACTAAACTATACTAAACTAAAATAAGGGAGTTGACTATAAAATTTCTAAAACACCTCCACTTATAAAATGGTTATACACACTGCATTATGTGCTCCTTCGAATCGTTCGATTTTTGTATAATGTTTTTTCATAGAATGCATTAGTAACTTTGAAATTAATTGGCGTGGACATTTTTATGTAAATCGCCCTTTATATTGAAGAAATGTTTCAGCACTGGTAATGAGTTCTGAACAAGTAAATATCCTCAAGTGGTCCAAGAAGAAAAAGCCAGGAATTTAAACTGAAACCCGAGTATAAGCAATAAGTCCCGCAGGAACTATCCGTCTGTCAGAAATCCATCTTGATCGTTCGTTCAAGAACTGTCTGACTACTCTGCTGAGATGTGACGGTGCACCGTCATGCATAAACTATACGCTACATACGTCTAATGAATATCTTTGATAATAGAGCCTCGTCCAATTATACATGTAATTGGTTACTCCAAGAATTGACGTAAGAGTGACTAATGGATGTCTCTAATGATAGAACTTCTCACATTAAACATGCAACTGGTTAGTTTTGAAATTGGCATGGGATTGACTTTGATTGAAAACAAGAATATATAGACACAGTTTAGTAATTGTAAAGCTCAGTTTGTGATCAGAAACTGGATGCATACAAAAATGGCTGAACTTGGGAATTAGTTTAATTGGATCACATATTTATTATTTTATGTCCTCAATCTATCAGTGAAGCGGCTTTTACACTGTGTTAAGATACCCTGCATAACATTGTCTGCCTAGTTGCAATAAACTTACAATCGAATTGTTGCAAGCTGACAGACAGGTAGCTGAAATTTGAGAGCTGCTATCTCAGACTCTTTTATTTTAAAGCTGAAATTCTTTTAGAAGGATTTGAATTTTATCTTCGATAAAGTATTTATGAATATACACCAGTTCTATTTTGATAATAGATAACTAACAAATAAAACAGATCGTCTTTCGGTAGAACAAAACATGATAATAATGATTCAGTTTCTTTGTTAAGTATTTGAAAATTCTCAAACAACAATAGAAACGAAGCAGTTTGTATTTCCCACCACTACGCAGTAAGCGATCTACACATGCGTATAGATATGCGTCTATACTCACTATGCGTTTTACGTTCCGTTTCACTTTCGGCTAATGTGCTTTTACGCACAGTTATGTTTAATCGTTATTATTATGTTCTTTATAAGTATATACATTATTTTTGTCTATTCTTATGTATCTGTGTAATCATAATAAACATTAACAAGAAACTTATTAATACTTATTCTACATTAGGTATATTAGGTTTACGTCCTTCTAAGGAGAAGCTGTATTTAAAGTTACATAGTTGAAACTTCTTCTCTTCACATAAATGTGTTATATGTATCCCCAATAAAATACTCTTAAAAAATATCAGAAAAGAATTCACGCATCGTCTGGAACCGTAATTAAGTACTGTACTTGTAGCCCAACAAAAATCTAGTAACTTCTTCGACAATCTGCACACATTCAAATCCTACCGGGACACGGTGGCTAACGTGTTTCTACGAAAAAGATCCAGCTTGTATTTCACAATACAGCAAAGACATAATAACATACTGAATGATTAATTGTGAATCGTGCTTACGTTGTTTCGTCGCAAGAATGCTAAAGAAACTGTACTTCCATCTCATTAAAGCGTAATATTTCAATAGCGCTGATGCATATTCATCAACTGGATATACACGAGTAATTATTTTCGCTTTGGTCTGTACCGAATCGATAGAACCAACGGTGCTTGGCATTCTGCACGCTCGTCGGCGTGCACAGAGACTTTAACGCTAGAGGACGGAAGAGGAAAGTCATCAAAAGCGACTCTCGCACGTCTGCGTGTAGCCGTTTGGTGTCGTTTGGTTCAATTGTTAACGCAACGACAGAATACTATTAACGACTCTAATTATTAACCGTAATTACGGCAAGGTACGATATTTACGTAGTGTATTGGCAGACAGTGAATGTCATCGAGTACAATTCCCCATTTATATGCGTGGGGCTTCTTAGCTGCGGGAATGACGTCGTGAATCGGCATACTGCCACGGTGCTCTGATACAGGTAACAACTAAGATTACGGGGGGAACGTGCAAGTAATTAGTTCTGCCCATCACCGGCTTTCCGGCTATTATACACGGTCACGTGTTGCCGGCCTCTTACGCGGATCGGCAATCGTCAGGAATGACAGCGTTCTGCAAAAACGTGAATACAGGGTGGTCTGGAATATGGGCTACCCATTTCAAGGAACGATTTAACACTTGGAAACAATGGAATAAGTTGCCGCAGAAGGATTATCACTGCGTGTTGGGACTAAAGTTCTTTGCTCTGTGTTTTGTTTGGTGGAAACGGAAGAGTACTTGAGGAGAGAAGAAAGCTTTTTCTTAACACTTTATTTACCGGGAACCTATTTATAGGCTTTTTAATTGCAGTATTTAGCTATTCGAATTTATTTACTGTGTCGAGGGTTGTCTACTTACAATGTTCAGTTTTTAACCGACTTCGAAAAGGAGGAGATTACTGAATTCGACATGTATATTTTTTTTGAAAACAGACTTGGTTTTCAATGTACCTAGTAACAATATGGAGGAATTATTGTCAGCCTAGAATGGCATATGTTACTGTCGAAAATTCTTTTTTTAATTAAAGAAAAGGTATCCTTTCCTAGGAAACTTAAGTTTAAAATGTACTCAGAATTATCTATGCACAGTGGTTAGATGAATACCTGCACTCTGGATTGTCCGATCTTAGCTACTGAACTTGGGGTTTCTACAGTATTGACCAAAGTTGACATATTTTGATGCGCAGCTAACGCCATAATTACTACAGGAACAGCATTATTACTGCGATTAGGAAAACATTATAGATTGCCAGATTTTACACATTACTTTCTAATTACAGTGACGTTTTGCAAAAACGTGCATACAGGTTGGTCCGTAATATACAAGGTGTCTCAACCCAAGTGTTATGAAGCTCTAACTCCAAAACTATCGGTAAAATGCGGCTCATGTTTCATCGAGAAGGAATTTTTGTTAACTTTGTTATTTAACGAGATATGGTGGTCAAGTTTCGTTTTTTAAATGCAACTATATTTTTTTTTAAACCATGCGATAGTACTTTTCAAGTCGAATTCATTAAGCTTTAATGTATTTACCTGATTTTTATTAGTTTTCAAGGTATAACCTAACCCAGAATATCGGGATTCTTCCCATTTTTCTTCGTTGGGCCTAGAATCTCAAGCGGGACCCTCCGTGTCGATTTCAAGAACCGCATGATGCTTACCGCATCAATGGGACCGCCCGGGGCCGAACCGAGTTTTTTCCTTGAAAATTAGCAAACTGTGAAGCTTAAAGCCAATGACATAAGATCCTGCAGACGGGTTATCCGTAGATGCCACGGTATAAGTCCTTTGTTACGTATTCTGTTTGAAGCCAATGAAACAACACGCGAACAAAGAAGGAACACATCTTTCGACGAAAACATCTTTCACCCCGAACAACCCCAAAATAAACTCAGAATTGTCTGTTTACTTCATTCTATATTACAATTACTATTAGGTTGTTGTATATGAAATGTCCGATCAAAATAAACACCAACAGATTCTGCATACTTCTGCCAACGATGCACCAGTGTATTTATTTCATTTTTGTAAAAATGTTCACTTCTGGTCGTGGCGAAATTGTGGAAGGTATTTTTCATGGATGTTTTATTACTAAACAATTCATCCCTTACAAAGCGATCCAAATGTTTAACAAAGTAGTGGTCGTTTGGAGAATGATCCAGTGAATAAAAAGAGTAGAATACGACGTAAGAATCCAAAATAGTTTTTTATTCCGTATTAGGAGAAAAGTGTTACATATTATGCCTGTCCGTTAATTAATTGAAAATCATTTATGCACTTTCTGCGTTTTCTCAATAATTTTCAAATGTCGGGAAGTCGTAGTCCAATCAGACTTCTTACAAACTCGCGTATAATTTGACGTGAATCAGAATCGATTAATTTCTTCAAATCGTCATTATTGTTGGCGGTCTCTGGTTGACAACGCGGGTCGTTCTGGAAGTTTATATTGCCAAAATGAAGTTTGATAAATGAAGGGATGTTTCTGTTGTTTAACAATGCCTTCCCTAAATCCCTTATTCACGTCTTGAATTATCTCATCGGTTTTATGCCTCAACTTGAATACGTTTGTTATAATTACTTGAACTACTCAGTTATTCACTGTTCTTTTCAACTGTTTAATACGTTGTACAGACATTGTTTTAGAAACAAACGAATAGCGTTTCGAAAGTTACAAATTTCACTTTTAAAATTGATGTATCGCAAGTAACATCTGCCACCACAATGTCGTAGCAAAACGAAGATAACATACCGAGATCAAATAATCGGACATTTCATATGCAACAACCTAACTACGTTAATATACACAATTGATAAACAAAGTTATGTGAATACCTATAGATTATCTTTAAAGTACATAGATTTCTAGAACACATTTGCAATAGCATGAATTTAAACTTCTCGAATCAAATACTAACTACAACACTAGAAAATACACAGGCTGTGTTAACTAACATGTTCACCTAGAATAGCTTGTATATCCTACGTTGCACAAAGCATTGTTGTATGCAAAAGTTCCGTGACTCCAAGTGGGCTATCTTACAACGTATACAATATTTTATAGGCAGAGTCGCTGCAGAGATTAGAATCTTGAACTCGATTTATTAAGTGAAACACTGTACTTTTTATTATGCAGATAGTGCATCGAATTCTGAGTAAAAAGTATTAATCTCCGTTACATATAACCGTAATAGTTAACGAGGTACTGGCTTTCTGAAACACCTGACGCTGTTGAAGTTTCAGATAAATGTCTCGAGATGGCTGATTTCGTTCAGAATATATCAGCGTACATAATTGTACCTGATATTCCAAGTAGAAGCGGTTTGTGTAACTGAATAATAGAATCGTTATTCCTAATAAATAGTTAACTGTGTATTTTCTGTTGTTGCTCTATATAACCAAAAATGTCATCCTGCTCTCCATTAGGAAAATTTCTTAACTCGATTTGGCTAAAGTTCTTCTTATAGAGGATCAGAAAGTGTACTTTAGTGAACAAAATATAAATTTCATTTTAATTGGAAAGGAGAATTATAGGAACTATTCGCAAGTTCTCTTTCTAATTAAAATTAAATTTATACTTTATTTATTGAAGAAATTGTAACAGACACTGAAGAGGATTGCTGCAATGAAGTTAGAAACTTCTTGAAATTGGTTAAATTATAATTTATAATGTCATATCCCACGAAGTTGCGTTCAGTTAAGAAAGATCAGGAATGAATAGTTCTTTCTCCTTAGCTTCTCAGTGCAAATTCGGGCCAACATCTTCTGAACTTGCTTCCGGAAAATTCTGAATTTCCTTCTAGAAAAACTAAGAGAAAGTAATTATTTATACTTGCGACGAGACTTTTTATTTGAAATTCAAGAAACGAGATAAAAAATTGTTTCCAAAGTTTCGAAGGCTTATAGAAATAGATCTCTATAGTGAAATTCATTCGAGTGAAGATGAATTTGATGTTACATTACTACAAAGCAATGTTACTTATACATAAAAACTACAAAACTTAATGTTATAAACTTTTGTTCGTCAAGATGTAATGGTACATAGAATATCAAATATAATATTTTCATACAATAATTTCTGTTTAAAATCATTTTATGTTACCACTAAGAAATCCATTAAACATCCTCGAAATCCTCAGAAGTTGCTAATTCGCTCTAGCGAAAATATCATCGAGCGTAATAGGGTGAAATGGTCTGTTCCTGTTGGAGCACCCTGTACATCGATGTGCATGTATCGATTACACTGGATTATGGGGGGAGTATCGAAGATATGCACACGACTGATGCTCGGGGCAAACTTGTCGGACAAAGAGCGAGAGGGGAGTTGAATAAAATATCAATGTCACGGGGAACTTGAATAGGAAATTGTACCACGGGCACGGTACGAACGATGCATCGTAGAAATCGGTTCCCTGCGCAATAAGTGCGCGCACAAGCATCGTCGTTTTAACGAAGTTACGCCAGCGTAATAAATGTAATTTCATATAAGACATTTTATCGTAGGCAATATGCGTGGCGCGATATTGGACGCAACCAATTTCCAATTTTTCGCGATAATAATAACGAACACCGTACACCGGGTACACCGTGTCCCTTGGGTCGCGGGGGCGGTGTAAAAAAAGTGGAATCGAAGAGTCGATAGTCGAACAAGAAATGGTACTGCGAGAGATCGAGCGAGACAGGAGTAGCAAAAGCGACAGGAAATTAAAGGAGAAACAAGCCGATAAATAATACTCGTTCTGAGTCATTATGGAAGAGGGACGTTGAAACAGGGGTCTGAAGGTCTTGGAAGGCTGCGGCCATGGATTACGTTAACCCCTTCACGAGCAAGGCTGCAGAAAGGAAACTTTACTGTGCGCACGGAGGCAAATAATTTACTTTAGAAATTAAGTTTAGGTTGTAATTAGGGTTGAGTTGTAAAACAGAAATTCGCTGAACCTTGCCCTTCTACTTTGCCTCTTCTGCATAATTTGTTACGTGATATTAATAACATAATATTCAAAAGCTACGTGTTTGTGATATGTTTGTAAATCTTGCCATTGTTGTTCTATCCATGTGAAATTTCAGTATGTTGCTCTTTAGGATCAGATGGGAAATGTGGGGTATTTAACTTGTTAGAATAGTAGCTATAATTAGTATCAGCATGTACGGGGTAGACCAAGTAAGTGCAATAAGTCATGATTCCATTATCAGTGGTGTTAGAAACAAATGTCAGAAGTAAATGATGAATGGTTCAAACAGTACTACATTTGCAGGATTTTTTCTACAAGTGCAATAGTGCATTTGCATTCGATAATTGCAATATTTTTTTTTAATGGAAATGCATTTCCATCTTGTACTTTAATTTTTTTAGTTTGTTAAATGGATTGCATTTTATATTTTTATGTTTTCTAATGGAAATGCATTTTCATCAAAAAAAGTAATTCAATTCTTTAATACAGATGTACCATTGCATTTATAAAAAAATAAATATGAATAAATCATAAATAGGAATTAATGAATAAATCCAAAATTAAAAGAAATGGTTTATAGGCAGCAAAAATAAGTCTTTTCGCAAACTATTCTTTGTAAATAAAACAAATATAAGATTTTGCATGATAGACCTCCAAGAACGTTCACATACCGAACCATTCCATTCAAATGAGAATTTGGTTGTAAAACAACAATTTGGTCAGCCTTATTTTTTTCACTTTTCTTTTTTAACGCTATGCATATCTTCTGGAACTTGTATTTCGTATGACGTATAAGGTCGCTAAAAAGAAAATGGAAAAATAAATAAAGTCTTGCGCGATCGATCCAAAAGCATTCGTCTGTACACAGTTCCGTGTCATACTCTTCAAAGAAACATCTTTCGTCCTTTGTTGTACCTGTATATGTTGCACAGGCAAAGTCTCTGAGGGATTTGATTTCCTTCCTTTCATCTACTTTGTCCAATAGAATTTTTTACCGTCAATTCAGGAACTATATTCACGAGACCTGTTGCTTGCTGGCTGGAAATGTGGCAATTTGGCAATATTTTCGAAAATACTAAGCTTTAATAGTAGTTCTTTTACACAACTAGTTGCAAATTGCAATTCACTTATGCATTTATCAGTCGTTTTTTCAAACCAATCCCTAAAGATGAAGAAAGCTTCGAATAGAAAACTAAAAAGTATTTTTTGCTAAATTAGTGGAGGACTCGTCAGTACTTGTCGCAATAGACTTTTACTCGTTTACTTAATATTACTTGTGAGAAATAAGGTTTGCACTGATCCATCTAGTTGTATTAATTGTAGACTATGAATCGTATAAACCGTATTAAGAAATTCAATCTCCTGAAACTGAATAGGTACAGATGAAATTTTATTTTGTGGCTAATGATATTTTTTAATCTCTTAACAATACAGTTATGTGACTAAGTACTTTGATTTTTAATTTGTTTGTCACAAGTAGAATGACTGAAATTTGATTGACACCCAGGTTTTCTAGATTCCTAACAGTTTCTGATATTATAAAGCAAACGTTACTGGACAATCTTCAGCAAAGAATCCTCCAGGAATCTAGAACAAAACAGTTTTGGGGCAACCTCGATGTCAGTTAACACTTTTTTTTCTGATATTATAAAGCAAACGTTACTAGGCAATCTTCAGCAAAGAATTCTCTAGGAATCTAGAACAAAACAGTTTTGGGGCGACCCCGATGTCAGTTAACACTTTTTTTTCTGATATTATAAAGCAAACGTTACTAGGCAATCTTCAGCAAAGAATCCTCTAGGAATCTAGAACAAAACAGTTTTGGGGCGACCTCGATGTCAGTTAACACTTTTTTTTCTGATATTATAAAGCAAACGTTACTAGGCAATCTTCAGCAAAGAATCCTCTAGGAATCTAGAACAAAACAGTTTTGGGGCGACCTCGATGTCACTTAACACTTTATTTACCGGGAGCCTATTTATAGGCTTTGTAATTCCAGTATTTAGCTATTTGAATTTATTTACTGTGTTGATGGTTGTCTACTTACAATGATCAGTGTTTGGAAACAGACTTGCCAAGATTGGCATATGCTACTGTAGAAAATCCTTTTTTAATTAAAGACTGCTTCTAAATAGCCCGGTAGATAAAGTGTTAAGGGTTGAGGAAAAGGTATCCTTTCCTAGGAAACTTAAGTTTAAAATGTGACTCAGAATTATCTATGCACAGTGGTTAGATGAATACCTGCACTCTGGATTGTCCGATCTTAGCTACTGAACTCGGGGTTTCTACAGTATTGACAAAAGTTGACATATTTTGATGTGCAGCTAGCACCATAATTACTATAGGAACAGCATTATTATTGCGATTAGGAAAACGTTATAGATTCTCATATTTACACTATGGACTGCACATTACTTTCTAATTACAGTGACGTTTTGCAAACACATGCATACAGGTTGGTCCGTAATATACAGGGTATCCCAACCCAAGTGTGATCAGTATTTGGAAACAGACTTGGCTTTCAATGTACCCAGTAACAGTTTAACGGATTATTGTCAGCCAAGATTGGCATATGCTACTGTAGAAAATCCTTTTTTGAATTAAAGACTGCTTCTAAATAGCCCGGTAGATAAAGTGTTAAGGCAACATTTATACAAATGCTTCTTATCGATTTCTTTAAGTGTTGACAGTCGCTAATAAAGTGTGCTAAACTTACGATGACCCCTGAGAGGTGGCATCCAAATTGAAATGAAATCTGCTAAAATTCAAGATTGAGAGATCCTTAACTGAATCCAAAAGACAAATTGTTACTAGATAATCTTCCCCGAAGAATCCTCCGAGAACCCAAAATAAAACACTTTCGAGGGAACCCTCAGTATTTATTGGAGAATCATCTTCTAAATCTTTTCAGAAGCTGATACATACCTCTAACAAAACCCCAACATCTGACCTCCTCGGTTTAAACCTATAGTAAGCAATCAATCGCAGAGGTCGGTGTCTCTCATGCAGGCGACACATGAAAAATCCAAAGTACCGTACGGGTTACAGAGGTGGTCGTGAAGGGGTCAGGTACGAGATGGCGGCAATGTTTACGGATGAAAGAGAAACATTTGAGAAACATTAAAAGTGGTAAGGACAAGTGGTATAGGAAAGAGAGAGGGGTAACAGGGTAGGGAAGAGCGGTCGGTTTCCGTCTACAACATGAGGTTAGGATAGGTTAAGGGAGAGTGGCACTGGTTGGTACCGAGCTGCCACGGTGACCAACGGCGCAAAGCGGGTTCGCCTTAGTCGCGTGACCCGATGATTCACCGAACACACTCCCCCGCTGTTTTTCTGTCTCTGTCTGCTTCCTCGAGGCCCCTCCGTATCATTTGCTCTCTTCTCTCGCTGTCCCTGCCCTTCCATCGACTGCGGCACGATATCCCCATGGGCCATTCACGGGACCAGTCGCCCGGCGTCCTACAGTCACGTTTTTCACTTCGCTCCCAACCGATTTTCCGACGTTCCTTCGCGACTTACTCAGGGATTCATTGCAACCAGCGTCCGATCGGGAGATACAGCTCCCGTAGGATTCTATTTTTAGAAGGCAACGCCGAGCCTGTGGTGGATAATGCACTTGGAGATTTACCTTGAAGAGTATTCCAGACGTCGGAGGGTATAAATTGCGGGGCTCGTCCCAAACTGGGTATTTACCGGACGTCGCTGTGTTTTTGCGACGTAACCTGGTCGGTCCGCGATGGGAACGATGGAACGGATCGGTAGTATCTAGAGACGACCGGTCAATCTACTTTCTTGCCGGGAATTGTGTCCGAGAGTGGCCGGTTTTGATACTCGTTGGGGATGATTATTTTACAGTGGGTGTAGAATGTATTCATACATCGATCAATTTCCCAAAAAACTTTTCTGCGAGATTGTAGTTTCTTAACTTCCTTTTTTATAATCAATGATATTTTACATATTCTCGGAAGTCTCTAAGATAGATATAGTCCAAACAACATTTACTGGTTAATATAATTTGTGAAATTAACAAAAAAATGCGAAAACTGGGTAAAAGTATAGAAGCAATAAGCATTTGTACGATTCTTATGACTAGACTGCGGATCTTTATGCAAAATAAAATATTCGCGAACGTCCCGATAAAAATTGAACCTAAATAGGAATTTATTTTATTCTGCAAATGTTATAACATGAACTTTACTTTCAATCTTTTTTATATTCTTGCACATTGTTTGCATATTGTAGTTTCTTGCACATTCAAATTTTGTATACATGCATAAAGATCCGCAGTCTACTTATGACGAACCATTTAGAGTAGAGTTTGTAACGTAAACACATTCATTTATTGCTCCGTACGAATTAGAAAACATCAAATTTTCAATAAACTACTTCTAAACAGTTGCGCGAATACTTATTGCTTCAACATTTCTATCGATTAATTGTTTTTTTTTCTTGTTAATTTCGCAACTTACATAAAGAGCTATTTTTTTTTGTAATCTATCTATTCTAGAGATTTCCGAGAATATGCAGAATGTCATTGTTTATAAAAAATAAGTTAATAAATTACAATTTTATACAGTCTTTTTGGAAGTTCATCGGTGTACGAATACTTTCTACACCCACTGCAGCTTGATACAAGTATCATCCACGGTTGAAGAATTAACACGTTCATCGACACGTCACCCATATATGGGCGACAGTGATTTTTTCTTTAAGGAATTTAAAAATTAATTCCAAAGATGATGTGTTAAAGAAAAACAAGTGTGGATAAGATTCGTGAATTTTGATCGAGTTGCAAAACTAAATACTAACTAAAGTATTAGATTATATAGTTTCCAATTATATAAGAATAAAATTTTAGCTGCATAAGTATTTCCATGTGTATACCTGGCACTGAAAGTGTTAAGAGAGTTAGAAGCAGGGTGTGTATGTCTGAGTAAAAAAAGAAGTTTTCTCTTGAAAGAAATGTGAGCATAAATTCGCAATCAATTTCACTTTTATTGACATTATACTTGTGAGAAAGTATCGATACATGTACATACAAAGATACCTATGAGATTGGTTCAAGTTTGGATACTAGTACTTCTGGAAATAATATCATATAAATTCTCTTTCTGATCCCTAAAAATGGGCTAAAATTAAATTACACAAAAGATAATGATACCCTAAGTGATAAAAAATTGAGATTATAATGAAAGAACGTCATATTTTCTTAACAATGTAATGCTAAGATTATTGACAATATTTAAGAGTTATTGATCTGGTTTTAGTTCTTTTATTTATAGCGTGTGAAGTTTACATTTTATATATATTTGCATTCACACACGTCCTAATAGATTTTCTCATATTTTTACTTGACGTGAATGCATAGACATTCACAGTCTACTCATAAATTTAAAATTGTCTTTGAGGTTGGTCAAATTAGTACTACAGGGGCACACGCAACTCAGGCATACATAATAGTTATTCTTTTTACTGCTATGGGAGTAGTAGAATTTGTGTGGATGACGAGCATTTGAAGACCTACCGAATGTTTATGTTTATGTAATTCACCCGACTTGAATGCCACTGGAAATACCTGAAGCTTGCATAAATCACTTGTTTACTCATCTCCGACCACCGTATTATTTGATTTGAAGACAGAAATTCAAGACAAAATAATGTTTGCCAAAATAAAAGTTGGCAAAATAATGCGAACATAATATATGTAGCAACATAATGTAGCAATCATAATCAAAAAGAGTCGGACAAATACAAAATATCAACATGTATCTGCATTACATGCCAATAATTAATAAACTTTATTATTAGAATTCGCTCACGCCTTTTAATTTCACTAAAACTGTGAAAAACATTGCAAATTTTATATTATCTTAATTCGATGACAGATACTATAAAATTAATTGGACTTTATTGATTGTCAGGTTTACATTATGATCTAAAAATGGTATCTCAGCGCGAATGACTTACATTCTGCAAAAATGGATGCGAGTTCGTGAGGTCCGTGATACGATCTACCCATTTCACAGAAGGATTTAACACTTGGAAGCGATGAGATGAAATAAGATTCTGCAAAGAGGTTATTAATGGAAGCCACTGCGCAAATCCTTTGTTTGGTATTCTGTTTGAAACCAATGAAACAACACTTCAACAAAGAAGGAAGCTTCCTCTCGAAGGAAGCCCAGTACTTGAACCTAAAATATGCATAGAAAATTTCTTTCACGCTAAACAATCCTGCAACAGACTCGGAATTATGGATAAAATGGACTAACTAATCATTCTATAATATAATTACTAACTACGCTAATATATACAGAGTTTAAACAAAATGATGTGAATGCCTATAGAAATATTCTCTCATCTGTTAAACGTAAACGTAGTTCTTTGATAATTTGGTCTGGCATATTTTCAATTCTTTTTAGGTTCCGTAATTACCATGAGTGCTAATATTATTATTAGTGGTTACTTGAGAGCTAAGCAGGGAAAAGATTAATACAAAATTGAAAACAAATTCGAGGTTTAAATTAATGTTTCCCAACCAATGTTCTGCGAACTGGTCGAAGATCCATTTTATGAAATGGAATCATTATATTCCATGGTTTTTGCATGCAGAAACTGATTATCGAGAGAAAACAGATTAACGTAATTTTGCAAACCTAGAACTGAAATAGTTCAATTCACGTCAAAAAATAACATAAATTCTATTATAAGAGGTTAGAAACATCGTAATCTCTAAAAACATTAGGTAATTATTGGAAATATTGTAGAATTAAAATTTCGTACAATTATATATTGAATTAAACTGTGATATGTATGATAAGAAGATAAGAAATTTAAAAAACCTGTAACGAATTATCAATGTGATTGTATTACGCATTTGGTAATCTTAAACTTGATTTTAAATGACAGTGTTCACGTATTCGATAATTCTCCACGGTTTATATTTACGCACGGTTTGTGTTCTGCATGGAATCACGCACTTTCTTGATATATGTAGATTTCTATCTCGGGTAATTGGTGATTGTTCATGCAGCATATGTATGGAGTATCTCTTGCATTCTCTACAAATGATCATGAGAAAACGATTTTTCATTACTTTCAATCATTCCTTTTGTAGAAATAAAATAAATAAATTGTAGAGATAAAATAATAAAAATTTTAATTGTAAATTGTTTTCAGATGAAAAGATCATATTAGATTTCAACTACTGTTATCGTAAACTAACTTCTTTCCAAAAATGGAGTTACACTAGTTTCAAAGAAAATAGCTCATATTTCTTTCATTCGTCAGACTCGGATATTAAAAGAATTCCACAAACTCTCCCGACTCTTCCGAGCGTTGTATCTTGATTCAGAAGTTGCGGTTACATCTTCAGCGAAGCTAAAGGGCGGTCTACTTTCTCCGAAAGAATTTACACCATTGAACTTTAAATCGCTGGAACAGAAACTCTCCAAGTTTTATTACGGACGAAGAACTAATTAAAAACTGACAGAAACTGGAATTGTCTTTCTCGTCCGGTTGCTTAATCCTGAATGAATCGCGTTAGTTGCTTATGGGCGGTTACGCTACTTCCCTATCACTCCTAATGACCTCGAATTCTATTTTTTCTTTTTTTTTATGAATATTCATGAAATCATTAAGGTTAGCGGTTGTTCTGGGACAGTGACAACCTCGGAATTTTATTCTACTAACCTGTACGTCGTGTATGATAAACGATCCGTGAAGGGACATAAATTCGCCTGAAAAAGCTCTTCGGAATGCTTTCAGGATTATTATAAAAATATCAACGTGGACGAATAAATATCGTAAATCATGTTGCACTTCCGTCCATTGGCCAGTTTTTCCATTAAACGAACGAAATCTCATAAAATGTTTGGACGATGTACGCTGGAAAAAGTGATGGGCAATTTTGACGTAAGTTCGCGAGAGACGGACCAGCGTGGACCTTTTTTGCGCGGAAACGTTGTCTTCCGTTCAGCTTGAAATTCTCGGAGAGTTATCGGAACCGATAACTCGATGGCCATCCAACGACCGATCCACTTTATATCGATTACGTCGGAAAAAATTTCGTTAGCCACTGTAAAGTTGCTCCTGACAGTTGGCGCCTGCTAATACGTGCTCGACAGCGCGCATTATTGCGCTATCGGCTCACGTTCATGCTAACACTTTGCCAAAGCAATAACGTCGCTCGTCTCAAACTTCTACAACCCCTACACCACGGAGATTAAGAACGTGAAGCTTTTAAGTAGTGCTCGTCGTGTTTCGGTAGAATCACTCAAGGACGAAGTATCTTGATGTGGCTATTTATCTCCTGGTGGTTGTAAAATTAATTGATAACGTATCATTGGCTATGTTCACGAGAAATTAGTAAGCAAAATTATTTTTTCTTAATAAATATCTTACAAGCCATTGCTCTTCCTGAATGCAGTTGGAGAGAATTCGAGGTTCGACAAACTCTTTGACAAGGCTGATTTACAAATCTGTGAAAGAGTAAAATTATTATAGAGTATTTTGTGTTTAAATGTTACTTAAAATTATTGATTCCTAATCATATAACTTGTAAGCAATTACTTTTCTTAAATGCAATTGAAGAAAATTCGAGGTAGGAATGAGACTTTTCCGTACAGCTGATATACGATAACGTAATATGGTTAAATTAAAATAGTTTGTCTTTAAGTGCTATTCAAGGTAATTTTTTCCTAATGAAATCACTTATAAGCAATCGCTTTTTTAACATGTAATTGGAGAAGGTTCAAGGTACAAAGAACATTTTTCGCTTAAATGGAAATCCTAGATAGGAGTCACCTGGTAATTTACTTGTGCGAACAGATATCTAAAGAATGCTGTCTAATGGTATTGTCTAGAGGGTAAAGGTGTTGTCTGTATCAAGTAAAACAAAATAAATTCAGGGCATAGCCACTTCGCTTGAAATAATAAGTCAGAACTTCATAGCCACTTGAATATTTAAGAGAAATTCAACACAAGTATTTTAATTGGAAAGAATTAATTATAGAGGTAATGGATTCCTACTTAGGACTTCTATATTGCGTCTAAGACAAGAAGCTGCAGTGGTGCATGCATGATGTCAGGCTAAACGTTATGACTCAACCAATGACTCCACTAATAGTCTGTGTTAAATCGCCTTTTTCTACCGTGGAACATCCTTTCCATCATTTATACCTCTTTTACATTTTTCTTAGAAACAAAAATACACTAACACAGGTCATTATGAAACTCTTATTTATTATTTTAGGCATGGTAGTTTAAATATATCTTTACTTTAGTCTTTAGAGAACATCGATAATTGCTATTTACTTTCTTTCGACTCTCGCTATTAAAGTAACCAGGTGGTTCCCATGTAGGCGTTCGTTTCGATCGATCGCAAATGTCTGTTGCTGTTATAGATCAGCCTCGTTGAAAAGTGTACTATGACACCACTAATTGAGTGAATCATCCAACAGCCTGAAACGATACGTCTTTTTCTAAAAAAAAGGCTTCTGTTCCCGTTCAAAAGACTTTTTCATAATTTCTTTTAGTGATCTGTACGAACCTTCTATTTATAATATTACTTTTAACCTAGTTAATAAATCATTATTTAAGCTTTCAGACAACGCCCCTAGCAATCATCCTCTTGCATTCAGCCCAATTCACACAATTAAATTTAACAGGTGATTTCGACATAGTAAGTCCTTTCATCTGCAGATAATTGTATCTTAAGCTTTTCTAAATCAGGTTCATTGAAGAATAACAACGTGTCACCACCAATAACTCTACCAACAGTCTAAAAATGAAGCTATAGGTCTTTTGAAGAATTAGGTCTTTTAAAATATAATATTACTGCGAGAGGATCAGATCTCAATCCAGGTTTCCATTCATACAATAGCAACTGTTTCCTCGTTCTTTCAAACACTTTGAATTTTTAAGTCATTAGGTCCTTTACCTGTAGCAGCAATAAAAACCCAAGGAATCGTTACATACATACTGTCGAGTAATTTCAGTTTATTATTAGTCACATCTGGTTGTCAGAACCCTTAGCCTTAGCAGTAAAGTCTTCATTTGCAGTTTTCTATTCTTGTCGAGGTATTGCTTGGTTTTATTATTCGTTACGGTCAACTTGGAAAACCCAAACCTTCTATCTGCGTCATTGGGATTTCCAGCCGAATTTTGCCTAACCAATAGAAAAATCAAAAGCTGTTTTCCCTCACCCTTTCCACACAAAATTGTACGCCCACTCCGAGCGCTCGAAGAACAAAATCTTCGAACATTCTATCTTTTCATACAAGTACTTGGAAATAAAATCTACTCGCTATACTAACAAGTTCGCATTCAAACATTTTTAATAATATACAATCCACTCGTCCACATTAGTTGGAAACCAGATTGATTCCAGGCAACGTTTAATCGTCGCTAAAAACTGTCGACGCTGCGACGCACATACAAATATCTCTGAATTTTTTTTAAATAATATGTATAATGCACCAACACAAGTTGCCAGAAACCGCACATTTCTGGAGAATAATTCATCTACTATATATTCTTTGAAGATGGTAGCATGATCGGAATTAGTGGGGAAAGGTTAACTCTAACAGTTGACGCCCGCTAATATGTGCTCGGCCACGTGTATCATCGCTCGTGTATCGGCCACGTTCGACGAGCTTGACCGTAATCAATGACGATACCACAAATTCTACGGGCATACCAATGACATACTCGCGTTTGTACGCGTACATGCGCATCGTTTCTGGTCGCTATGATTCACCTAAATGCCGTATCGTTGCCTCGATCGAACGTAGCATCCACTGTTTGCCTGTTAGACTCTATGATTCACGTAAATACGGTGGTTCCTGGTTGGTAAGTACCACATCCAGTGTCTAACCGTTGAACGCTGCAACGCGCATAAATACTTCATACATGACACGAGCTGTCGCTCCTGTTGCACTTGCTTGCATCAGGGGCGATTGTGTGCGACACCGAGATGTCGTACATTTCCATCCTGACGAGGGAACCGAGTGGACTGTGACGCTTCGTTTCTAACGAAACCTCGTAACTGGATGGAGAACTGAAGAATATTTTATGTATGTTTGGTCGCAAGCGAACGTGGTTATTAAATTACGAAATGCTCAGAAGTAGAGATTGTAGAACATTCGTGGTTTTTCGATATCTACAAACCCTGGCAAAAAGATTTTGATCATACGTAAGAGGACAAAACTACTGACTTCACGCAGTTCTTCAGAGAACAAGCTAAGAATAAGAACTAAAAGCAAATGCTGGATGATGGAGAATTTAAAGGGGTGAAGTACTTCAAATTCTTTTACAGTCCTTCTTCGAGCCCCTGGTTCGCGCACAAGGGTTATGCTAGGAAATTTGTTACTTGGGTAAACAGATGTCGTTCGAACCATTATCATCTGGCCGCCTCTCTTTTTAGAGTTAAACTTGTCGATAACCCGAGCTGTCAGTGTGGTTGTTCTCAATCACGTAGTGTAACAATGTCGACTCCTTAATTGTGATAGGAATAACATGATTCGTAACATTTGTAAAATCGGACTTTATCCGCCTCATACAATAGATGTATCCCTCAGCAAACCAATGATTCAACCCTTATTAATTATATTCAAGTTTCTAAAATCTCATGGCTTATCGTCGTAAATCACATATCGTTTCTAGTATACTAACATGTATACTGTGCTTATATAGTAATTGTATCTAAGTTTAAGTTTTGCGTAATTCTATTAGGTTGTCCCAAAAGTTTCTTTCGCTTTATTAATAAGTAATACATCCACAATATTTGATGTTTTATGTTACATTACTGAATTGTGCACGATTCATTTTGCTCCATTACTGTTACAACATGAATATCTATGAAATTAGATTGTCTATTTCTATAAACACGACCACATAAAATAATTGAGTGCAACTCGCGAAAGAAACTTTCGGGACAACCTAATACAATGTATCTAAGTTTAAGTTTGTTTAATTCTGTAATGTGTACTGATTGATTTAATTTACAATGTATTTGTCAATATGCTCAGGAATGTGCATATTGCTAATAATCCCGTAAGGGGTTCAATAGCGTAATAAATAAAAAAAAAGAGGACAAAACTAACTTAAAGTATCATTGTTAGAGCAGGGCTCAAGGGATAAGTGAAAAGACTTTTCTACAGGTAACGAAAACAAAATTAAGTTTGACTAACGGTATGAAAGAAGATTGAAAACTCTTTAAAGATAGTAATGGAACCACCTTTTCAAAATCATAATAAAACAATAAATACCATGTCTCTTCTGTCTGAGATTATCTTTTTTTTTTCATACAGATTTAACGATTTTAGCAATAGTGTCCCAGTTCTAAGTTATAACATAGCAGTGAGAGGGGGCAGAGTAGGGCTATCAAGTTATTAAAGTAGAATATTCTGTCGGTAAGTCTTGACAATGTAGACTTCTGGATCGATAAGACAAGTCGTTCTGCTGATAACGTAGAATGCTCTATTAATAAATCATCCTAAATTGTTAAAGAACAATACGAAAGTCTAAATAAAAAGAATATAACATGATCAATCTCATGAAACTATGCTGAAACTGGATGTAATGGCACATACACTTGACGATGTCTGAATGTTTATAAGATATTAAAAACAGATACAGAAAAATGGCTTATTGTAACCACATATGTTTCACAAGTCCAAAAATACGTTTTGTTTTAACCTCTTCAAGGATGAATTATATTGTACGAAGAATTAAAAATTCAAACTACCATTGATGAATGACGTATGTTTCCTTTTAGTGGATATAGAACAAAAAGTAAGTGGAATGTTTTAAAGTCTTAAAATTATCTTTTTGTAAGTACATGTATTTCACAAGTGCAACTATGCACTTGTAAGATTCTGTACTTTTTATGTGCATCTACATATGCACAAGTAAAATGGAGCTGCATTCTTCCATTTTAATCTCTTACAATTATTCACACCACATATAGATAGAAAAATATTAAAATATTTCTATATGCATAAATGTATGTATAATTACATATATATAAATTATGCAATTTGGTATGACTTAGAATGAATTTATCCAAAAAATACCAAATTGTAAGTACATTCTTCTTCTTTTCAATCTTGAAACGTTTGGTTAAAAGTTTCGACTATTACAAGCGAGAGAATCAACATTTTATTAAATTCTCAAGTAATATGAAATTTCTGGAATAACTTTGTGAGCTTTTACCGATCTCTGATCACCTACGAAGTTTAACTAGAGTACTCTCGTCATTCTTCACGTGATTTCCTCCTAAATCCCCGCAAATGAACGAGGAGATTGAAACTGAAATAAGAATGGAAACAAACGAGAGAGAAAGGCATTATCGAAGCGAAGCGCGAAGAGGAGTTCACGGTTCGATTTGAAGCCGCGGCGTGTGTGGGTGTGCGCCAGCACACCGTGTCGCGATTGTGCCGTTCCCGTAGCGCCAAGACGTATGTAAATAAAACGTCGTGTACACGGGGGCTTCGTTGAAAAATATTTTTAAATCCAGGGGTGGCGTGTCGTTCCGGGTTCCGTGACTCACGTAAATGGTTTCCTGTCTCTGGGTGAAGGATACGATTACCCGAAGAAGAAAGATAGGGATTGTTACCTCCGTGATCGAGCTTCTCTTTGAAATCGATGCGAGCACAAAGGGTGAGACGGATCGCGGAAATGAAAGCGAAACGAGCCTCTATTTTAACGAATTTACAATGCCTATCAACCACTTTGTAATTACGGTATCATTGCTGCGGGGTAACCGTATCTAAATTCGTGTTATGGTATTTTATTTATAGCAAAAGCGTTCGTGAAGTGTAAATTTAGACACAATCTCAGTCTTAATTACGAACTATTAAATTATGTTAAGAACCTTTGTATTAGGTCATTTGCAAATCTGGTATTATAATTTATTAGGACTGCATATCTGACATCAACTTTTAATCTGTTCTGTGTCACAGATTTCAGGAAAGCACATATAATAATATATTATAATAAAACAGTAGTAGGTAGTATTTCTTATTAAATTAAAATTATAAAGAATTGAATGTGAAGGCGGAGAATTAATTTTTTATCAAATATTTTTCATTAATTTCTTAGAATTAGTATTTATATTATTAATAATGTACTATGTCTTATTCATTACTATTTTGTGACATCACAGTTTCATTATTTAAAGTTTTACGAAATTTCCTACGAAAAACATGTTTTTAGTCGTTCATAAATTTGTAGAGTTAATAAATGATTTCGTCTAAGGAGTCAGAATGCGATTTAATATCAAGTTTGTAACAAAAAAGATCGAAATTTTGTTTCTTATCAATGTTAGTAAATCATTTAATTGAGAATCTTTCCTTCTGGTGAACATCTTTTCGAGTTTATAGTAGCAAAAGTTTATAGTAGGCAAAAGTAGCGAAAGAAAAAAACCAAATGAATTAATAGTGTTTAACTTTCTGTATCATCGTAATTAACTTCTTACGATTTCGTAAAATATTTACTCCTAGATGCCTATGGCCAGAGTAAATACAAGATTTGATTTAAGTCAAAAGTCGAGGGAGCATAGGTTCTTACGTTTAATAGTTTCCTACGTTTATGTATCATTACTGTAAATATCGTAAGAAAGTATACATGGCGAATAATTATGTATATTTAAATATTCTAATGTTATGATATAGTAATTCAGAAATTGATATCTGTTATGGATCAGAGAATTAGTTACAATTTTTATTTTTCGAGAGAAAAGTAATTAGCCCCTGAGAAAGTTAAAATGAAAGGTGTAATTGTATCTCGAAGTTCCACTTATGACATATTTGTGATCACAGAAAATTACTGATTTCTCAAACTACACAAAGTTTACTTTTTACATTTTCCTTTCTAAATATATAGAATTTTTTTAAAATGTCATATGTAAGTATGTCTTTTATACATACTCAGAAACAAAAATCATTAACATCGTAGAAATTGATTCAGAAATCACAACTGTTGGAGTTTATTTACTGTTATTATCAGCCATCGTTAAAATCTATAGCGCCATTGCAACTTGTAATGCTGGTCAGCGATTTGTAATCAACGTTCGTACTATCAAACAGTTATTCAGATGAGCTTCCATTCGTTTAACGTATTATTCTCTCTTCTCTAATTCGTTTAATGTAAAATATAATTACCTTTTGTAATTCAGAGCATAAATGTTATAATATTCATTTACAATACGGTTTTTATTCTGTTTATTTGAAATATAATTTCATTTTGTAATTCAAACAGTTATTTTTATAATTTTTATTTGATGCAATCTATTACTCATATTATGTTAAATATAACTTTTTATTTTAACGGTTATCTTGAATTCCTTATCCGAGATTCGTACGCAGATCAAAAATATCTGGAACCTCACGCCTGGCTGACATTAGATGACCGTTTCTACTGAATCCTTGACGACCATCAAAAAGGTCACGGATATTACATCAGAATGTCCTACTGCTTTCCGTGTTCTTGTTTAATTCGCGAAGCTCTATAAATGCTACTCTAAAAAATTTAATTATATATTAAAATGATTTAAAAGCGGCGAACATCATGCGACCGGTCGATTGCAACACTTTGAATCTTTCTACAATCTTACTTCTGGGAGATACGAATCTGTTTCTGAACATCTCATGAAATACCAAATGAAATATCGATTTCGTAGCTTTTAATAACGAAGATCGACCTCATAATTTCAAAGACGACGTTTAAATTTTAGAGAAATTTTTAAGAAACTTACAAAGGTATATCGTTCAACAGTTATTAAACACAAATATGTGAATCGAAGAAAAAAAATTTAATTTCAGCACATATATATGAATATAAATAATTCTGCCAATTAGTATTGTCGAAATCGTTCAAAGCACTCAGGTTTAGTTCAAGTTTTATATAAGTGTCATGTATTTGGAATATACCAATCTCTAAAACATTGCCAATAGAATCCATGTAATTCAGTTTGATACATCAATTTTTAAGTAAATTACTTTCTAATGATTCTGGATTTCCATCATATAAAATACAAATGCGGAGAAATTGATAAGTAATGGATCGTGATGTAGAACGAAAGAAACGAACAAAAGCATAAGCGGCAAATAGAACCTTCAGAGAGTTTTTATAAATGTATCGTGGATCGAGGTGCTCAGCCAGGGGGAAATTAGAATACGCATTTATCGAAGAAAATTAATTTCAAGCCCAAAGACTTTTCAACGAGACTGAGCGTACGTGTTTCATGCGCACCTTTGTACCGGTTCCACTTTATGAATCTCAGACCAGTGAGGTTGTCGATAATATTCGATGCCCGGGGCATGTATTGTTCTTTTTTCTCTCTTTACTTTTTCTGTAAGTAGAGCTAGTCGATATAAAGGAAGCGAATCGAATTCTTTGGACACCTTTGATGTTCATTGATTATCACAATAAAAGGAAAATTGAAACTTCTGGAAAGACTCGAATGAAATCTATCATTTCTTGTAGATTACGTGACGTTTATCCAAATCTAGTTGCAAAAACTGTACTAGGAAGTCAGAATTTCGAGTAAAGTGTGGTTAAAAAAGGAAACAAGGTAGATTTTTAATCTCGAAGCGGTATAATAGTAATCTCCACCACGTTGAGGTGTTTGATTTTCCTTAATGAAGATTGATACATTTTTTCCCTAAGGTCATAATTATCTTATTTTTTTACAAGTACTCCAAAATCGTTGACTATATTCAAAAACATCTATTTCTATTTATGTTATCACTTAGACTTTTTCATTTTTTCATGATTCAGGCAGTTTTGGTGCTAAGTGCCAACTAGGTCAACAAGGTCTTGCTACACATGGTTGTAGAATATCCACCATATGGTAATTTAAAATAGTATATATTGTATGAAAATAAAGTTCGAATGTTACCTTAATAGCCTTCTAAAAAATCTCAATATTTTATGCAATATTAACCACAACAAAAATATGATTCTTTATTTTCTTAGGCCTGCAATGATAACTTAAGTTGTATACTCTTTACTTAAAAACTTTTTGCTACTGTGCCACAAGAGATACGCGATTTTCATGATGCAGACAAGATGAAGAAACGTTATAGGATTTATAACTTCCTTTATTAAGTCGTCCTTCAACGAAATCGATGAAGTGGCGGCAAGAAAGAGGCGGAAAGAAAGATGTAAAGCGGAAAGGTGCACGCAACGATGAAAGCAGTTTCCGACGTGTTATATACACACTCGCATACGCACACACATATATACAAACACAGACGTCGAGTACATTGAGATTTACGTCGAGCGCGATGGAATAAATTTTTATTCGACGAGACGGGCAAATCGTATTAATCGCTCCGATAAAATTTCAAAACGTTTTGAGGCGGGTTTAACGACCCACGTCTCCGTAAAAATTAACACTTCATCTACGAGAAGCCAATTTATAGGCTTCTTAATTCATATAACGTTCCTTTATCTTGTCTATGTCGTAAAAATTGTGCATCACTTGTAAAATAATAGCGAAGAGGATCTAGGTAAAGGGTATACAACTTTAGTATAATTAAAAGATAATGTTAATAAGTAATCTAATGTTAAAAATGTTCTGAAAAATCTTTAAACTATACGGTCCTTCGAGGAAGGGACTTTCTAATTAATCTATAAATATGACTATGAAATTTACAAAATCAAATTATACATACACGTGTAAAAATATCTAGTGATTTGCAAATAAAAATCATATAAAATTCCTTGACTACATGTATTACAAAGAATGACGATTGGAGAATTTAAAGGAAATTTGTTAGTAAAGTATAATAAATAGTAATTGGCTATTTATTAAGTATTCCTCAAAATGATATCGAAAAATCAATATATTGTATAAATGAATATTGAGCTTTACTTACTTAAACAATAGTTTTTTACTCGAATAACTATATGTAACGTTATTATTGAAAACAATATAATGTTATAAATGCAGAGAAATTGGAAAGTGGTTTAAGTAACAATTAACGTCCGTAATTTGGAGCAAATTGTTATACTCTCGAAGTATGCTTAACAACGTGTACCAAAAACCTAAGCACTATTGAAATATTTTTGTTTGATATACTGTTTCAACATATTACCTCATTTCGCAGTTATTTCAAGTTTGAAGTACAATTACGTTGTATTATTTCATGAAACAACTTCGAAAATAATAATTCTGTATTTTATATAATGGGATACCCCTTAATTAACCAACGTTTGTCGAAACATTTCAGTGCGCGAAATTACAAATCTCTTCGCGCGGTTAGAATGTTGAAATAATAATGATTTTAAAAAAAGAAATTAATATGACAAATGTACTCTATTAATATTTTGCATGTCCATCGATCATCACGTGTATTCATGTTATAATAATTTATGTAAATGACAAATATACTAGGAATACAACAAATTCTGACTTAAATTTTGACAGTTTATTCTATTGGTTAAAATAAAATGAAAATTCCTACGTGTGATTTCAATAAATTAACTACTATTTTCACATAACGTACAAATTGGTACACGTGTAAATTAATATTTATTCGTTGTATAAATGGTAGTGATATTTATTATGTCAAAGCTTATTTGAAATATATAGGTATGTACTTATTATTTCAAACTTTTTTTAAAGTATTTGTAATTTCAACTTTTATTCGTAATATCTTAAATTTAAAGTAAGAAATATTTATTAGTTGAAATACCTCGACATTTCAGTAATTTCCAAACAAAGTTGTAGAAAATTAAGAACTGAAATATTATTTGAAACAGTATATTTCTTATTTTAATTTTTCTTAGAATTTATCAAGTTTGGCATGCACTTATACTCATAATGATTAGTAAGTGGCTATTGCGCTAAATATTTTCTAACCTATATCTAATCCAGACCTACCCCAGACCCGAAAATGACTTATACTGCTGCATTCGAGTATATCCATCAGTCTGAAGACTTTATTAGGATGTGAGTAATACGGCTTAAGGAGACAAATACTGTTGATGACCTGTCACAGAGGTTCTCATTCTTTCTAGAGACACGTTCCAGAAAAATTAAAATTCAAATATTTTGCTATCATCATACAGTAGTTTACATTTGTTCTGTGAAAATAAGTGAAATATATTTCATATGGTTATGCTATAATTATACATATGTTCCTTTATTTCGTAATACAAAAATTCAACAAATCATTAAGTTATATCGAGTTAATTATAAACAAAGTTAACTACAAAATATCTTATTAGCATAGTATTGGAATTTCAAACTCTAGCGTTTTTAATAGGAATTATTTCTTGACGTTTGGTTCTATAAACCATTATTTTTTATATAAACCAAACTTCAAAATGAGTTTCATACTGTTTATTGTTTAACGCTAAACTTTCTATTAATGAAATTTGATCAGATTCGAATTTTATCAGTTTCAAATTAAATAAATTTGTAGTGTTATTATAAGAAAAATAATGAATATAATTAATTATTTTACCGAAGTAATGCTACGTATATGAAAATGTTATTCGAACTAGGTACCAAAGGCAATAAAATTAATTTTGTTTTCGTTTCTACATCGCATCATATCGTAATTATATTTACTGCAGTAAATTATTACATGGAAATATTAATTCATCAAGTAATACGTTTCACTATTTACATTTCTTATTTTCCTACTTTTGAACGTAACATAATTGACATGCTTGTAACGTAACTGGTACTTATAAAATCACACATCCTCTAGCTATATGTTTTATCACTTCTTTAATACTTTTTTCCATATGCACCAAGAGTAATTTTTGAAACACGTACATCGTTTGGCCTTGATTTTAGAAGGTTGCTTTAACGAAGATAAAAGTACATACTTACACAGACAGTATAAACTTTCTGACAAAGTTGACACTATAGATTTGTTAATAATTTTTACTTTCGAGAAAGAGAATTATTATATCTGTAATTAATATATCTTAGACCGTAATCAGTATATCTTGTATTTGTAATAAATGTATATCTTATACCATATTTTGCTGATTTTTAAATACCGATTAATTATCTGATCCTAATCATATTTTTTAATTTTGTTTCAGGTACGTATTCTCCAATCCATACTGTGTCAATAATTAGAATAACAGAGGGTAAGTGTTTCTACCATTTTTGTAAATAGAAGGGTCACTTAGCAACGAGTCAAGTTGAAGAGAAGTGTAACTTATAACAGTGACTATAGGTAGCGGAGGTATCCTGAGTAAGTGAAGCTTCCTTTCATTAGATTGGTTACCTCGATTACTGCACGAGTATTGATAGTTGCAGGACTTTTCAGTCTTCTTGCAATTACCAAGATTGTACTTCATATTTGCCGCATATAGAATACACGTATCGAAATTCATATTCAAAATATATTAGAATATATTAGAATATAGAATACAGAATATATTAAACGAAAAAAAAAATATACATGTCGAATTGAGTAACCTCCTCCTTTTCGAAGTCGGTTAGTAAAATAACAGTTCTGCTTTCGGATTGATAACATATTTTAATTTTGCATACCGTGGTTATATTGACAGAATATTTTAGAAGGACATGTCGCATATAGGTTGAATTGTTGAGCAGGTTAAAATTGTTCCATTATGCAGTTGACAGTAGCAATAATGGTCTCTGCTTTCAAGTAATAAAATCGGGACCGTCAGTTTACTTGATAGTGAGACTAATAATGATTATAATAAATAATGATGAATAAACGTGTTATTAGATATACACGTAAAAGTATTTTATATTTTGGATGTTCATTACTCGGGGTGATCACGATTTTTCAGGTATTTCCAATAATTTGATGTAAAAATGTTTGCGACAAAAGTTAATTAGTATTCAGTTGGCTACAAATTTCAGTGTAGAAAATTTCCGAACGATCCTTTCTTCCATGACAAATCAAAGTTATCTTGTCTTTTTTTTAATGACATTGTGCGATTTTAACTTCACAACTGTAGCTGAAAAAAACAGAAGCTCAATAATCTATGTACTACACAATGATCTTGATGCGTCTTTCGATTAAGAAATATGCAGACCTTGACTTTTTAAAAAAAATAGGTTTGTTTGAAAATTATCCGTATTGAAATTTGTAGTCAACTTAATACTACTTAACTTTTATTGTAAACATTTATTCGTAAAATTATCGAAAATACCTGAATAATTCTGCGAACCGTTACGATGAACACCTTGTATACTATTTTGCATTTATTTTTACATTCATAATTAATCCTCTCGGATAATTTGAGGCTATATTCTTTTGCGACAAAATGTAAATGTTTGCAAAGTAAATACACATAAACACTTCTTTACTCTAAACTAATTTTTATATTTTGATTCCATCCTCTGGGAGATATTAACTTTTACATACGTAATAAGGCTGTATGGAAAGGTTTATAATTCAACAAAGTAGTAAAGACTACTCCTAGAAGCTTTGTACGATAGGATGTAAAAGAGGCTATCGTGATTTGAGAGCTCCTGGTCGGATCGTTTGCAGAACCTTAAACCCTTGATCATCTCCGATAAAAGTCTCCCCTAGTATTCCTCGAGGACCTTGCCTTCAGCAGCATTTTTTTCATATTTTTCTCAATAACCTAATTAATGCTTTCATTTTTCATGCCCTCAACTTCTTCAAAAGGGTGGCACACCGTTGTGCTCATAAATTAATAAATGATCTTGTTAAACTTTATTGACCTATAAAAGTCAGTGCGATTGAGACTTTCAAATTGTCACAGACTTGCCACTAATATGAACCTGATTAGTACTCCGTGTGAACTTGAAGATTCCAAATTCGTCGAACATGACGGTCTCTTTCAAGTATATCAACAATTTTGAACAAAATTCAACATGTGGCGCTCATTGTGAAAATCAAAACAAATAAGACAAACAGTTTTGACACACATTTTTTTCATTTATAACGGCAATCTGGCGATTATAGAATGAGCACGTCTTATAAGTAATCAAAACACATTATCAATTTGATTGAAAATAATATTTTCTGGGAATTAAGTTTTGTTAGAATAATGTTCAACCTCAATTTATTAAAAGTATATGAATCTATTGAGGTCTATTGAAATACTCTGGCATCAATTGGCCTCTCGAGATTTAGTAAATAATTTGTCAATGAGTTCCTGGCCTTATTTTTATTCGTATTCTTCGTTGGAAATCTTATTCGCATTTTGAATGAAAGACATTTTTTTGTATTTATATTACTACATTTCTCGACATCTTCTTTCGTGTCGTAATATTTAACGATTACTGTCATTGTGAGCAATTTAAATTAAAAAAATTCAAGACAACGTCTTCCTTTTGGAAAATATAAGTTAAATATCCTGATATTCGATACGTTCTTTAATGATATTAAATCTGAAGATAACCGTTCAATTTAAAAACATGAATGTTATAAATTTTGTATCACTATTATAATATATAATAAAAAATATATAATACTTTTATTGTTATATTATAAATTTATATTATAAATATATTATAAATTTAAACAAAATTAAAAATTTACACAAACATCATCACTATTCTAGCATTTCAATTAGCGTAGTAATTGAACAAAATTCGAACCTGCGTTTCGAACAACAATTAAACCGAAAACGAATAATTGTAATGCTGGAAGTGCGCATTATAAAGCGTTGAAATAGTTTTGCGTATTGTTTCAATGAAAAATCTGCAGCGCACAGTGTAAATACGCAATTGTTATCGATGTATCTGGGTCTTTGCTCTCCGAATCGAACAAAGTCCAAATATAGTATACAAACCGTACGAGTGAATAAACTGTTTGTGTTTCTATTGTTATGTTCCGTGTGTACTGGAGTGGTTCAACGATATAACGTCCTTACGTTTCACAATATTTCAGCGACGTGGTGTTATTCCTCGCATATCGGCGATAAATTGTTACCGAAACTCTGCAGCCCTTCGATGTTATGAATTTATGATTATCGTAGTCAAATCATAACGCGAATGAAACTCAATGGCATATGTATCAGTATTTTGCTCATTTTTGAGAATTAAATTATAGCTACTCAACGCCTTTCGGATTTTCATTGATTGATATGCAATTTCCTTCTTTCTTACGTGTGTATGTTCTATGAGGAAGGTAAAATAATTTTTCAGTAAATAATAATAAAATGAAATTACATAAACAAAGCATAGAAAGCACCAATACGCCTACATTCACCAGAATACTTTGTGTATATCGTTAAAAAGGAATTTTCTTTTTCCTTGATTAAATCTTACTTCTCGTAAAAAAAAATCAACAAAAGAAATCAATTTTGTTGAAGTATGTGATTATCATTTGCTCACTATATTTTTTGCCTCTCTTTTTGTTCAATGTATTTTAAGAAAGTTTAAAGTGACTTTAAAATGCCATGTGTCTTATTGTTATTATACACAGCCATCCTATAATCAATGCATATTTATTATATACCTCCAAAGAAAAAGAAAAGAAAAGAAATTAATTTTCTTTATAGACTACTGAAACTCCTACGTGTCGATTATTAGAAATTTTCAATACAAATACTGTTAATTACTAAAAAAATTTTACAATTTTGTTCTTTAATTCATAAAATCACATATTTCCATCAGATTTTGATTCGTATCGCGTCATTCTTATTTTAAAAGACCAAAGAATTAATTTCTCAACTATATTACGTTTGAATATTAAACTAAGTATCACAGGCTGTTAATATGTTCCGTTTCCCCCGTAATGCGTCAACTATTGATCTTAAATTGCTAATAAAAAATGAAACCACCATGTTTCATCCATATTGTTCGTAAACCGGAGAATCGATATTTTCATTAAATTCGACGTCACATTGACGGCTCATTTTTCGCGGCAACTTTCATACCGCAAATCCTGCAGAATCAGAAATTATTGGAAACGCGCATTTTCATCGGGCAATCTGATTTCTCGATGTGAATGTTTCACGAACGAACGCTGCGCTCGCGAGGGAAATATAACACTGCTGTGTTTTATTGAATATTTCGATTTCGATACACCGAATAAAAAAGGTATTTCGATCGGTCATCTGGCTAGTAGTCATTAAAATTGCAATGGAGCAACCGACTCCGCGGATACAGTTCCGAATTTAAAGGTTATGCAATTTTAGCGGTAGGAAAATATCGAAATTCATCTTTTCTCTATAAAATCATAGTTTGAATCCTAGAGGATACTATAGGAAAGGTATCACTGAACAAATCAAATAATTATAATAGTTATAACAAAACTATGATGTCTGATGTGATTGTAGAATGAGTGTTTGTGTTTATAATACTTTGGTCGTTTTTAACTATACAATATGTAATAGTCGTATGAATTTCGTCGTATTGGTATTTTCAAGGATTCAAATTTAGCGCCTTCTGTGCTTAACTCGTCCACTTTCATCTAACGTGTTTGTAACTGCATCATAATCTGTATAATGTAAAGGATCCAACACAATACAATGTCTATACTTCTATACATACAGCGAGTAACTTTAATATTCGGACACTATGAGATTTTTACTTTGTTTCATCATAACTTCGTTTCTAATAAAACAAATAAAAAACGTAATCAAGTATTATATTAACGTATATGTATAGTAAACAGTAGTATAAGTTTTATTTATATAACTTACTGTATTTGTTAAATAATACGACGAGTTTTACAACCATCATCTCAATCACCTGACCTCAATCCTATCGAAAATGTGTGGAATGGACTAGAGCAACGTATCAAGACAACAACATTATCTTCAAAAGAAATGTTGAAACATCGGTTAAAAGAAGAATGGGACAAAATAACTATTGAATATTTAAAAAAAATCATTAGCAATATGCCACAACGTTTAAAAGAAGTGATACAACAGAATGGCTACCCAACAAGATATTAAAACACATATTATTATAATAATTAGACTCAAAATAAATAGTTTCTAAAAGTGTCTGAATATTAAAGTAACGCGAAAATCAGACAATGTTTTGTTTAAACCGTGTTATTTAAAAACTACAGTAAGGTATGTAAATAAAACTTATACTATTGTTTACGAAACATATACGTTAATATAATACTTGATTATGTTTTCTGCTTGTTTTGTTAGAAACGAAGTTATGATGTGATAATGTAAAAATCGCATAGTGTCCGAATATTAAAGTTACTCGCTGTACGTAATTTCATCTGAAGTGTCTAATATTCCTTTTAAATCTGTTCAAGTATTTACAATTCGATAATATAGATAACGAATCGAAAGCAGATAGTTTTAACCCTTAAAAATAATTTGGGAAAGATGTATTACAAAATTCATAAGAATGCCATGATAATAATCTGATGCTTGGAGTGGTGATCTGGGCTTGAAGCCTGAAAATTGTTGATGCACCTGGTTAGACTTATTGATATGAGTTTTAAATAGAACTTTTGCCTATTTTTGAACTATGCAACATTTGAAAGCGGGGTAATAGAGTCGAATTTAATCGGAGATTAATTGAACTCCAATAATTTAAATCCCTAACAATAATACAGAATAAGCTCCATTGAAAAAGTCATAATAATAACATAGTAGTAACATGGTATTTGGAGTGATTATCCAAATTGTAAGTGTTGATACACCTGATTAAGATGTCTGCCACGCGTTATTAATTAAACTCTCGCCCGCTTTGCAATCATACAATGTCTAAAAGGGATGTGTTTAATTGAAGGTGAATGGACATCTGAAACTTGCTAGTCGTATAATATTTACTGAATATTACTCGGTATAACTATAGCATCGACGCGAGTTGCAGAGTCGCGTTAGCTGTGATTTTCACTAAAGTTGCGTTGATATAACCTATCCTAATAATTCCCGGTGTTCCTCATGCATTACTTCATTTACGAAAACCATTTCCATCCCAGTGGCTCTTAGTGTTAGCAATGCTTCGGTTCGACCACGGATAACCCAGTGCTTCCTGCTGTTAACCACACAGTCGTTGACCAATACAACAATCCTAGTGCCTGTTATTATTAAACATATATCGGTTTGCCTAGGAAATCTCGTCTATTCCGTTCTCTTCTAATCACACACCGATCTATCAGCCTTCTTTTCATCTAGTGGGCTCCTACTATTGGCCGTTGGTTATCTGTTGGTCTACGACAACTATCTTAAGGGAGTTAAAGGAGTTCGCAGTTTTAGGCATACATTGGTTAGTCCAGGAAATCTCACTTATTCCTTTAGCTTTTAGTATTAACAGTAGCTCGAGTTAGTTAGTTAGTTGTTTATTTTCTTTATACTTGTACAATTTGGTGTTTGTCTAAAGATGGCGTTTGAGGTACTGTCTTCCCCCTCTTGCCCAACGAAAAATTTTAATCATTTTATGGGTGCACATCTCTCCCCTCATCTTTTTACATTTGTGTATAATACAAAATTAATGTAATCCTATTCTTGATTATATCACAGGTACATATTTGTTATAAATTTTCTTTTCCTAGATATTATATCTTATAAACTATTTTAATTTTTGTTGTACAATGTTTCCTCTACGATGGAAGAACATCTTATTATTTTATCTTATCTACTTTTTATTATTAAACCTAATTTGTACTTCTTACATCCTTAGTGTTTTTAATTGGAGAATTATATATATGTATATACATGCATATGTATATGTAAGCAGTAGCTCGATTTATTTCTAGTAACTAGCCTGTGACCTCAATCTATATATTTCTTTGTCCATGACAAGTATTCTAATGGTTTCAAGTTTTAAGCATACATTGATTGGTCCTCGACACCTCACCTATTTTAGTGGCTTTCAGTGTTAGCTATACGGTAGTTTGTTAACGACAACTACTCCAGTGACTCACAGAGTTAGTTACATATCCTTCGGTCCATGACAATTATTCTAATGATTTCCAGTAGGCATACATTGATTAATCTACGAAATATCTCACATTTTAGTGATTTTTGGCGTTAGCTATGTCTTGGTTGGTTCAAAAAGACTATCCTAAAAGTTTTTGCTGTTGGTCATGGCGTGTATGGCTCACGAAAACGACCCTAAAAGCTTTTGCTGTTAACTATACACGCGTTGGTCCTCGATAACTACTCCAGTGATTCCCAATTTTAGGTATGCATCGATTATTCTATGAGATTCCGCATATTCTAGTGGCTTCCAGGTTTAGGAATACACCGGCTGTTATAGCGACTATATAATGTTAGTAATGCATTGGTTTATCCACGACATCTTCTGCTGTTAATCAAACATCCATTGGTCCACAATATCTAATAGCTCTAAGTGTTAGCTATGCACCAGTTCGTCCATGAAATCTCATCCATAATAGTGGTTGTCAGTGTTAAACTGGTTTATCTTTGACAACTGTTCTAGTGGCTTCTGCTGTACACTCACTAATTCTTAACAACTATGTATTTGGATGGGTCTCCGTATTAGTCATATACCGATTCATTCACAAAATTTCTTCTATCTTGGTGTTCAGGATAAAATGGGGTGTTGAAAGAAACTTTACGCACTCGCTTCACGCCAAGAAACCGGACTTTATTAATCGAGGGATAAAAATCGAAATGTCCGAAGACTCGCAACATGGGATTTTCATCCGGATGAGAATTCTCTTATCGGACGACTGTCCCGCTCAGAATGGAATTCGTCTCGCAAAATAGCAACCGACGACACCTCGCAATGTCCCTTCCTCGTCTTCGTTGTCAACCCTTGGCGCCCAGGAGGCTCTCGACCTTGGCCCCGATCTTAGGAACAAGGCCCAATCAGGGTGCCTTTCGTCCCATGCTCACCCCTGTCGCGGTGTCTTCCCCCATGGCCTCGAAACTAGGGGTAGGTGGTCCTGGCGCCTGGTGACTCACGAAAGGACCAACGCGCTCGTGGGTTTTTCCAAATTTATGACATGGCCGGCTGCTGAGCCTCGGAATCACGCGGAATTTTAAACTAAATTATTGTTGGCCCTCCGTTCAGTTTTCCGCGTCGCTCGAGGAAGTATATTAACGACTTAACGGCACACGATTACAAAGGAGCTTAAATTAGCCATGCATTAGTTCATCCACGAAATCTTATCTATTCCAGAGCCTTCCAATGTCAGCCATAGGCTGTTTTGTTCACGGCTATCCTAGTAGCACGACAATCCCCTTAGGAGCTTCCAGTGTTAGCCATACGCCAGTTCCTCAACAAACTCTCACCCATCCTAGCAACTCTCGTTATCGTCCTCGCATCGTCACCTCGCCCTTCTTTTGAACCAGAGATTATCAAAGTTAATCAATCCCTGGTTCACCTACGACCTTAATAATCATAAAACCCTCAGCTTCGAGTTTTAACAGGAGCCTGGAGGTACGTAGCGCTGAACCGAGGCGGTCAAAGTTTCCTCGGCGGTCAGCTCAGCCGAAAGAGAGTTAAGATGGCGTCGGATGACCCGCGGAGCCAAACGAATCGGCCCGTATCGCTTCGAATGTACACGCGGCGCTTGTAGGTGGTTGAATACACGGCACGGAACTCGGCGCACAATGGTCTTGCGCGGACAAAGCCGGACGACAAAGAAGCTCAGGTCTGATAAGAAGGGGAAGAAGCAAAAGAAGCGGAACTTGGTAACGGGCCGAGCCAGCAGCCAGCCGCGATTTCGGCTTGCATCGAGCGTAACCCATTTAACCGCGATAACGAAAGCTACCTTGGCGTATTCACAAACACGCATACACAGGCACACACACACACACGCGCGCGCGCGCGCGCGTGGAAACCTCCCCCACGCCGCGTTGTCGTTTCAGGAACCGCTCCTCTGGTGAAGAAACGACCGTGGAATCTTTCGTGCGAGGCCACGATGGGGATGGATAGATAGATAGTTGTCGAGATCCGAGGGAAGTCACGTCAGCGAAAACTTGCGGTTTTTAGAAACTTCGGAACCGGAATCGACGTTTTCTCTGCGGCAGATGCTCCATTTCGTGTCCCTGGAACGTGGTACTTTCCTTTCATTCGAGCGACGAGATTAAAAAATGCGTACGGCCTGAGATATACAGGTCGAAGCATTTAAAACGGATTACCTGAATAATACGCTTGCTTTTATCGGTAGAAAAAATAGCGTACAACAAGAAATGCTGGATTTCGAGAGGCACATAACGTGGTTCCACTAACTTTTTTAGAAAATTTACGAAGGTTAACTCAGTATTTTTAAACGGAATGATATAGTTTTTTATCTGTATTCTGGTAGAACACAACTATTTATTATTTATTGTTGAAGTTAAGTTGAAGTTGAAGCCTACAAAGTTACAAAACGTATCCGTTATAATAAAACCGTTGACATTGCTGAATTTATTGTCAGTCTTTATTTAGAGGTTAATATTTATTTATTTTAAATTACATAACTTCTGTTATAGCCATGAAAAGAAATCGGGCTATAGAGAGATAATTTAAAAAGTAAATTTTCTTTATGTGATCAGAGATTATTTTCTTAAACGTTGTATTAATTACAATAATTAGTAACTTTATTTTGAACTTTATCTATATTGCTGTAGGACAGAGGTAATACAATCGAGTTAGAAGCATTCTTGTGTAGAAAATATATGCTCTTTTTTCTTCGTTGCATATTTGCCCTAATTGATATTATTTAATATTATCAATCAAAAGAAAAACTTTTTATTTGTATTCTGGGACTTTCACACAGCTATTCATCCGAATTGATTTCTTCCATCTGAACTGGTAAAATATGCAATTACGTCTATTACATCATTTATTGAAGAGGAGCGGAAATACGACTGAAAATGTTATAATAAATATGAATTCTCTTTTCCATGAATATCATCATTTTATCATTCAAAAAGGAAATTATTTCATGATTATTTATAAATTTACGAATTAATTGATACGCATAATTAAACAATAGACTGACAAACATGCAGAGTTATTAGATATTTCCACGAAATAATAAAATGGAAATGATTTGCCCAAAAAATGATGGAAGAGCTTAAATAAGAGTCGATAAATACGGTTCGATGCTTGATGGCCTCTTTGAAACTTTCCAATATTCGTGAAAGCAATTATGCCTAAAATCAGTATTTACCGAATTATTGAAATGGGTCCGAAAACTGGATAGAAGTTAAGCAAATAATCGGGAACCCTGATTTCGATGTTCATAATTTCGAGTGCATTCTGTAAGGCGGGAATCGGAACGTGCTTTTATATCGGAGTAGCTTTAAAATAGGAACGCCTCCGACTGAATATTTCGTTTTTGAAATTTTACTTTCACGTTCATCGTTTTTGATCCCACACATATTTTCGAGCACGGAGTAGCAACGCGACACGAATATTAAATTGCACTCGCTGAGACGACGCGTTGTACATCGACGAAGGATTCGAGTTAGACGCCTCCAGTCGTAATTCACTACCGCGTGTCTCTAAAACCAGAGGCACAGTGTTCGTTGCCTTACAGATGATGGTAATTACGCGAACGCGACATTATTTGATACAACGGAGACACGGTATTAATAATTCAACCAACTTCTGCCTGGAAAAGATTTAATTAAGTTTGTCAATTGAGTTGACAGCGTGTTTTTATATAAATGCTCGATCGTTCGATGAATTTATAATGTTTCCGGGAGCTGAGCGAACATGGTATCCTATTTAATTATTAGATATTTTAGGATTCTATTTTGTTTCTGTTTATTTTACGTGTTAAGATTTATGATTGATATTAAACAATCATTTAGATCTGGTTGAATTTTCACGCGGTGTGCCGACTAATAAAAAGTAAATCCAGTCGAAGGATGTTTGTTTTAATTTTTAATACTTTTTCTAAACGTACAAACGATGGGCGACTATTAGAAATAGTAATCTATTTCTAATTGACTTCTAGTCACGGCTGTCAAAAATGTTTTATTTCGACTTAAAGGAATGTACCCTTATAAGTAATGGACATACGCTTCATTTGTGTTTACAGTAACAGTTTTTTGACCTGTTAGCTATACTCCCTTGCCCCTCCTTCTTAGGAGCAATAAATTAGGCGCGATAAAAATCCTTGGCACTCAAAGGGTTAATACAGATGCGTAATCTAGGTTATTATTTTGATAATAAAAAGTGATATTAAATTTGTCGTTTTAAAATGAAAATTTACGATCTTCTTTTGCAATAATTCGTGACTCAAAAGGCTATAAACTTATCTCTTGAGTAATTGCAATCAATTTGAACTACGAGACATCTCATAGTTGACGAGATGTCTCGTAGTTGGCAGTGATCGGGTGAATGGGAACTATATCAAATCTGCGATACCAAACATAAACATCCCTGTGTACATTACAGTCTTTGCTCACAGCGATGTCTTCTCTCTCTCTTTTTTTTTATATTACGCTATTGAACTCCCTACGGGATTATTAGCAATATGCCCATTCCTGAGCACATTAACAATTGCATTGTAATTAAATCAAACAGTACACATTACAGAATTAAACAAACTTAAACTTAGATACATTGTATTAGGTTGTCTCGAAAGTTTCTTTCGCGAGTTGCACTCAATTATTTTATGTGGTCGTGTTTATAGAAATAGACAATCTAATTTCATAGATATTTATGTGGTAACAGTAATGGAGCAAAATGAATCGTGCACAATTCAGTAATGTAACATAAAACATCAAATATTGTGGATGTATTACTTATTAATAAAGCGAAAGAAACTTTTGGGACAACCTAATAGAATTACGCAAAACTTAAACTTAGATACAATTACTATATAAGCACAGTATACATGTTAGTATACTAGAAACGATATGTGATTTACGACGATAAGCCATGAGATTTTAGAAACTTGAATATAATTAATAAGGGTTGAATCATTGGTTTGCTGAGGGATACATCTATTGTATGAGGCGGATAAAGTCTGATTTTACAAAGGTTACGAATCATGTTATTCCTATTACAATTAAGGAGTCGACATTGCCATACTACGTGATTGAGATCCTGCTCCAAACAACCACACTGACAGCTCGGGTTATCGACAAGTTTAACTCTAAAAAGGTGATGTCTTCTCATTTCCCCTTTAAAAAACATGCCCGAAAACATATTTCGAGAGACACTCACTGTAGCAACCTCGTGAAGGTGGACCATTTGTGTGTCTCTAATGTCTTTAAGACCTCTTGTAGGGTACTAGGTCTCAAACCTCATACGACCACCCAAAGCCATTTAAAGACTCTCTCACCATAAACAATGGACAGTCCGGTTCCGTGTTATCCAATTTTTCGCGCGTCCAATAAAATTCACATGGAAATATCGTCATAGCGTGCCGGGAGTATTACACTAGACAGACAGGAAAACAATATTCGCAAAAGCTGGCCGCCTCTTCGTTCCGTGAAAGCCGTCGCAAAACTTTGGCGGCTTTCTACTGCGCTGCTTGATAGAAAGCTTTGAAGTATCCGCGTATAGGTTTCCGCGTTTTTACAAGTGACTGCGGGAGCACAGAAAGGTTTCGAAAGCGGGATGCCATTGGAAAGGGTTACCTTGTCCATTTATTGCGGAGCGCCAGAGTGTGCCCAGCCCTTTCGTTCTTGGAAGGGCCCGCTGAGGGTACTCCTTTCTTTCGTCGCGTGCATTCGCATGAACGTTTTAAACGGGTTTTTAAAGGGGGCCCCTCGCGACTTTTCCCCCTTCTGGTCGTCAGCGTTACCTAGGCTTTCTTATTCCCGTCACATCGACGTGGACGGAGGGATATGTAAATCGTGACGCGTTCACTCTTTGCGGTTCCATTTTTGAGGTTGGTAGGAAAATAATGTCGGCTTTCAAACTATATATTTAAATCCATATATCACAAATTTACTTTCCTAGCTGTCTTAGGTGGTCAATAACTGTTAGACGGTGTTCTGTTTCACATAGAGCCGCTCAACCGTCTTGATCTTTCGAGAACCTGTTGTTAGCCAAATAACGACGAATCAGCTGTTCCGAAAAATCAATATATCGATTGGACGTTGACACGGCTAACCAGACAAAGACAGAATTAATATATTTCTCGTTTCACTCATGTTGAATTCATTTGTCTTGACCCATTGACAAGGTTCCCCGCACACTTGAATGCAATTCACTCGATTTCCTCCTCTTTTCCCAAGAGGATAGCTTTTTCCTGAAATTCAGTTTTTGCAACGAACATCTAAACTTTTCAATTCTAATTCTTGAAACTAAGCATCCTATGAATAAACTGTACATATAAAAAAGTTTCATCTCATCATCCCCTATAAGCTGATATTTTTTTTAAATTGATTTAACGAATACAAACATTTCTCTGAACCCATTTCTCGTAGGCGTATATGTTCGCCTTTCGCAGTCAAAGGGTTAAAAAAAGATGGCGAATGTCTAAAGATATTCCAAATCTGTTTTAAATTGTGTAATATAAAACCATTTTTTTAAATTCAGTAACCGTTTCAGAAATTGACTAAAATTATTTATGTGAGAAACTATAGTCTTCCACTCATGAATTCAATATTAATATTACATTAGTTTCAATAGTGTGACACACAGTTATTGTAATGACTTCATAAAATTGTAGTATATTAACTTATTTTTTTATAATTAAGAATATGTACATGTCCTCAAGTGTCTCTTTAAAAAAACAAACTGTTATTCGTATAATTCACATAATTAATAAGAAAAAATTTGCAGACTTCGCGTACAAGCAAGAGTTAGAGAGATTGAAAATCTAACTAACTAAACTAACTGATCGCGAACCGCCACCTGCTGTACCATACTTAATAATTTTCCGCGACAGGACATTCTTTTTATTATCAGAAAACTCATTCATTGCTTTGTGATGCACTAAGACCCAATTGTAACGGAACATTTTTTGTTACTACAGTAAAATCTTACACACACAAATTTTTATAACGATAAATGCACAGAAACCATCCCCACTACAGACCACTAATAGCAGCTACGGCTCCTGATGTTGTCCCTGCTAATCTAAATCTAATTTCACTTTACATTTTACACTTTACACTTTTGCACTTCTCACTTGTGAACTTTACACTTTGCACTTTTTATATCTAAAGATCTTATTTACAAGTTCGCAGCCATTAGCTCTCGATATTATTCGCGACGAAGGATTGTTCGTCACGAATAATACCGATTACCAGGTCTCACCACGTGGAGGTTGCTGCGACTGGAGACCCGGAGATAGAAGGAATCAAACTTCCTTCGATCTCCCTCTACATAGAGTATACATACGTAGAAGCATACTCTACATAGAGTTGACGAGCTTAATACTAAGTACGAAACCGTGGAAATCAAAGAAGACAAAGTCCCTTTGATTTCCAAAGTCCAAGTCTGACTCTGCCAAATAATTATTTCAACTAAACGGAAGCTAAATGGAAATCGCGACACGACGCGACCATGTAACTGGACTTACTGAGTCAGTCCCGTTTCCTCTGGTGGGTCTGATTCGAGAGAAAGACGATCAACGTCTCCGCCAATACTCTACTCCCTGCATACCTGCTGCCGAGAGCCCGGATCCGACCTTACAGTGTACGACGTAGGTAGCACCGCGTCGGGTTGCCCTACCCTGGCGACACCAGGTATGTCTGACGGTCGTAGAGTCTCGAAACGGAGTTCTACTCTCTGCACCTTGCACTCTGCACTCTGCACTCGAGTCCAGGACACGACTTGCATCCGTCTGACGGCTCTTTTGAGCTGCGCTGCGCCGGGAGCCTGGACTTCGCCTGACGCGTACAGAGACTAGAAGATTCCTCGGAGGCGTCGATTGACCCTCTCTCAAATCAGACCCACTAGAGGACGGCAACCGATCTCGGCCAGTCACACGGTTGATCACTACACTTATCACATAAAGCAATAGTGACCGAAGTGGAGCACGATGTTACGAGTCCAATATGGACTTACGAACAAACAAAACAAGTTGATTAATAATTATTTGGCAGAGGAGACACTCGTACACGCATGCCTTAAAACTAACCAAACCAAACTAAGATACTAAGGGAAACTACAAATAGGAGAGACATTAATACCACAGCATAATCATATTTCCTATCATTGTTTACATAATAAGTATTGTTAATAATTAATTTAACTATTGTCAGAAACGAATATTTAATTGGTGCAATCAGCAGATATTAAAATATTGAGAAATTTCTCACGATTAATGTCTCGAATAAATATTTATTCCTAACCGTAATTGTTATTAATATTTAATTGAACACTGAATGATACTGTATGTATCATAAAGGTTTAATTATTTCGGATTAAGTTTTAATTGTTCCAATCACTAGATATTAAAATATATAAAAATATCTCACGGCAAGCTGTGTAACGGGACATATTTATTCTGTTACTACCCACCCATTTCATCGCCTCGCAGCATTTTTCAGCATATAACGTGACATGAATTGCGGCTGTTCGAAAATAAAAAGATTTTCAATCTTAAAAGGAACAGTCGACAGAACTATATGAGCGATAAGTATTCGTGCAGTCACTAAATTTTTAAAAATGATTTCTTACCCTCGTATTCACAGGAACCGGAAGCTATTGACTCTCGCTGGCGAAGCAGCCAAGTTGTAAGTTGTAATGGCCTGCTCTGATTCCATAAATCCAAACTTGAAAGGTATCTTGGAAGTTTTCTATTGTAAAGCGAGGGGTGATTGGATTTTTTATACAAATGATGGAAGTACAAAGTCCTTCTAGGTACTCCTTGACTTCTCCACTCTTCCATTTCTTCACTATTGTTGGCTAGTACTTTCATTATCGTATAAAATTAGGAAGAGATAAAGGCTGAGGGAACTTTTGGCTTGTGCACCAGATTCAGCATATGAATTAATAATAATAAACAATATATGAGTTAATAACTTGATTGTCTATAATCTCACTGTGCGAAGATGTCCACGTAAATGAAATGCTAACAACGGTACTTTTAGGTACAAGACATTTATGAGTTTAAGAGACGAAAGTATTTTTTATGAACTCCGTAACACACAATGTATTCCAGGTTAGCATAATTAACAGCCCCATTGATTTCCAGTCTCTGTGAAGAACGTTTAGATTAAACTCTGCGATGAGAAAGACCAGCTATTCAGTGGCTACATTTCCACCAAAGGTTTGTCTATTAATAAGAATTCGATTCTTTCATCGCGTCCTTCTATCCAACGAATAACACAGGTATCGATCGCTTAAAGTGATCGCGATGAACCTTTAATATCATCCAATGGAATCCTTTGTGATCATCGAATGGTGCCTTTGTGCATGGTTAATGGAACTCGCAGTCTCGCGAGGAAGCAACGGTGAGAAAGCAACATTCTTGTGGGAACAAGAACATAATGGTAACCGCTAAAATCTTTTTCATATGGCCCTGTAACCGCTATTGTCTATTCTCTCGTTTCGATTTGCGAGTTTTTCTAATTTCTCGCGCGACTGTTAACGCCGTAAATAATCTCACTCTGCTTTGCCACTCGAGTTCAGAGACGACTCTTGCTTTTAGAGAGGTACATTAGTCCTGAGTTCACATATTACCTCCACACAGAATTGTACATATAAAATGTCTACCTACTGATGTGAAAGTTCAATTAATCTCGTAACCTGTTCGACGAATAGTAATAAGCAAAATTTTGTATGTATAGATAAATTGTAATGGCCATCAGGTTTAGACTTAGGTTATGTACATATAGATTCATTGTATTGGAGATCTGGTTGAGGACTTACAAAGTTGGTAATTTAATGTAACAAAATTACGAGTAAATATTAGGGGGACAGAAAAGTAATGTTATTTCTTTTACATTAAATTCAAACAAATATACTCTTAATAAGTTTCTATTTTGAATCAGATATGTAATCACTAGACTGCGGATCTTTATACATTTATAGAAAATTTTAATGTATAAGAAACTACAAAATGCAAACAAAATAAAAAAGATTGGAAGTAAAGTTCATGTTGTGATATTTGCAGAATAAAATAAATTCCTATTTAGGTTCAATTTTTGTAGGCATGTTCGCGAAGATTTAATTTTGCATAAAGATCTGCAGTCTAGTAATCACCTTCATTATCAACAGCCTTTTGCCATCTACTGTGCAAATTTTCAATGCCAGATCGATAAAAATCAATGAGCTGATGAATGATAAACAAGTATTGAAATTTGCAGAAACAAGATTACTTTCCAGTCCACCCAATATTTTGCTTAAACTTCACTAATAACAATTACAAATGATTGAATGTAAGGACACAGAATTAATTTCTATACTTAATTCATTTTTTTAGAGAGTTTAAAATGAACACCTTGAAATGGATTTTATATTTAAAATTGGACAATCCTCACAGAATATTGTATCTAAATCTAAATCTTTATTCTTTCGAAAGCTCTGAATACCTATAGAAATTGTTTTCTATAATTAAATCAGCTCAAGTGAAGATGAATTTAAGTTAATATTGTTACAACGAAGTTACTTGCACACAAAATACAATCTTTAATATTGTTATGTTTTATGTTTGGCATAACGAGAACTTTAAGGATCAACGAGTAACTTTAATGTATAACAGGATTTGTACAATACAAATGTCAACAAAAATCCAAACATCCAAAGGGTGCTCGCAACACTATTAAAAACTATGATTCTTCAAGACGTAATGGTGCATATAACATTAAAATGTAATACTTTTATACAATAATTTCCATTTAAGACCATTTTATGTTAAGAAGTGTCCATCAAATACTGACAAAGTCGTCCGAGTTGCTGATTCGCCCTAGGAAAAATGTCATCGCGTGAAAACGGTTAATTTATGTTAGTTGCAGTGAGCTCTATAAGCCCGGTTTGATGTCACCAGTAGCTCCGTTACACGATGCAGAAAGCGCATCTTATTTTCTCCACTCGTTTTACGATTGCAAACATCGTAAAACGTCTCTTACATAATTTCAAGGGATTGCAATTTCTTGACAAACACGTAATCTCTTCCTGAGAAGATACTTCCTGAGACGATGCTTCCAAAAGTAGCGACGCGAAAGTTCCGCGCTTCGTACATTCCTCGAACTGCTGAAAAATTCACGTGTATCCCGTTACGAAAATCGTTGGGTATCGGTAACATGGCTCTGCCGGTTACTTTATTCGCGAAATTTTCGTTCTATCCAGGAAAAACGAATCCTGAACTGGTCGTCTGAAAACTAAAATGTTTTCCCGCTGCATGAAATCACAAACGAAAACATTAAAGCGGTCGCCAACGTTTCGTTCAAACGTTTAACAGGACTTGGCGCTTTTCGCGTAAATTTGCATTGAAATACGCCGAAAATGGCATTATCCGAACTGAAAGGAGAACATTTCGTTTAAGAAAATTTTCGTATGCCTGATGGAATACCTATTTATTTGACACAGATCGCTTTAAATTTAAATTCCATGCCTTGCAAATGTTTTATCTCGTTCTTAGAACATTTTCAACTCGGTTCATTTTAAAAATCTATTAGAATTGTGTTAACATGTTATAAGTTCACAATATAGAAGTGTACTTATTTTTATAAAAGTCTTATGAGACTTATACAAATTTATAAATATTATTTTAGCATCTGCAAATAATTGATCGAAAACGGTTAAAAATAAATTTAACGTTTGTTTCATCAATTCATGATTATTTACTCAACCATGGAAAGCTATCATTTTATTTGGAAAACTTGGCGAACATTAAAAGTGTAAGTAACTTTTTGTAAATATTTTTTCACTTTGAAGATACAAAACTTACGGATTATTTGTTCATCATACTTCATGTACAAAGCAAAAAGTGTCTGAGAAAATTCGTATTGTGTTACTAAGTTCACGTATAGATACTGTATTATTTATGTGGAATAATTTACATTTCATAGTTAAACAATAGTTTAGATTTAATTGATGGCAAAAATGTAAATGTATCAGTAGAATCTACTTACTGTCTATTATATTGTATATTTCGTACTAACGTCCAAACAAAATTTATATAAATGATGCTCTAAACTAGAATCACGAGTGTTTCAGGGCAAGGCAAGCATGCAAAGTAGTGGCGCCATTGGGCTTCGCGTCTCTCTCTGGCGCCATTAGTTCTAATTAGACTTGTTAGAATCAGCGCTGATCAAATTTTTGCAGATTATTTTAGCAAAATAACTATCTGTTACATAATATAAAATATTGATAAGCAATGATAATAGAAACCAATGCTTTGATCGCGTATGCTCATTATTTGCCTACCAAATTGGCCTAATTTACGCTTGTGTTTTACTCCTTTTCTTATTATACTTTCAACCACATTGTTTAAATAATTTCCCGCGTTCGACAACGAAACTCGATAAATCTCAACATTCCTAGCACGGTGAATTCCATTTCTGCAAAATACTATCGCATAAAACACGCGACTATGATATTGTGCGCATCGCGGAATAATTTCAGATGCGGACACAGAGGAAACGTTCTCTTTGTTTTTGTAACCACACGGACCTTGCGATACATTACTTTTTGCCCGCTTGACATATTGCTGTAAGCCATTTACTCACATATGGCGTCTCCTGTGAACAACGGTACCGTGCTTAATTCCTGAATGCGGCTTTCCGCGTGACCCATTTATTTTCCAAATTTCTTTCCACGTTTTAAAAGCCGCGTGTCGCGGGCTCCATTCACCTCTCTTCGAATGTTTCCGTGATTCGAAAACCGAGACGAAAGAACTTGAAAAACGTTGGAATATTTTGAATTTTCATCGCCAAGTTTTTCTCTGTTCTTTTTTTTTTACGTAAAAATAGTAAAGCCATTTGTCATCTTTGTTATGTATTAGGTTGTCCCTAAAGTTTCTTTCGTGAGTTGCATTCAATTATTTCCTGTGGCAGTATTTATATAAATAGACAATCTAATTTCTTAAACATTAATGCTATAACAGTAATGGAGCAAAATGAATCGTACACAATTCAGTAATGTAACATAAAACATAAAATATTGTGTATATATTAATTATTAATAAAACGAAAGAAACTTTCGGGATAACCTAATATGATTGACATGTGTCAATAGTATTTTTAATAATTTTTTTCCATTCAGTTTGTTCATCAATAATATGTAAAAATGCATGTCACTTCTTGGGAAAATTGCAAACTTTTACAACGTTTCGGCCTTTGTTTTTATGGCTCTCTTAAAGTGTTACAAAGTTTATTACTCGAGAATAATAAAATTAAATGTGATGAAACAATGCTTAAGTAGCTGAAAGAAAAAGCAAGATAAAAGAGTAGAAAGATACGAATTATTAGTACTTTTATGACTTATCACTTTTTCGACGCTGAATTTAATGCTGTAAACAAAGAAATGTTTGAACAATTTTTTTGCATTTTGGAAAAAAAGTTTTTGAAGAAGAAGTCGGATCGAAAAATCCATACTCTTGTTTGTTTGTTATTATTCATGTGTTTATGGTATAATAATTAGTATATATAAATATAGTATAGTATAACAATTCAATAAATTTATACATCAATTTTCTCCATGCCCAAAAATTCCTCGGAGTGAATTTTTTTTTAAGTACTCCTTAACCAATAACGAACAAACAAGCAAGTATGGATTTTTCGATTCGACTTCTTTTTCACAATTAATTTATTATTTAGAAAGAAAAAATACCACAATATAGTTTTTATTAGATACAAAAATCAGGTCACACTCAAGTAAATATAAACATCAAAATCTTAAAAATACAACTACTATTAAAGTTAAAAAGTAGGATTAAATAGATAGGAACTGTATTATATGGAATATTTTATGTTTTGAATTTTTTTCAGTTGTTGGACGGTATTAGGCGAGTACAATCGATTTGCGAAATGATTTGCATCATGATCAATATTAACAATTCGAATCTGTGCAACGGATGTCAATCGTGAGATCATCAAGTACTGGGGCTGAATTACAGCTTAACAAAGCTTTCGAAAATAACACTTCAAAGAGTATATTGGTTGAAACGCGACGCGAGAACTATGAAAACACTGGCAAAATGAGCATGGCACTGTACACGGGCAATGGTTGAATGGATTGCGAGACTGTTTGTGCGAGCCACAAACAAAACGATTCTCTGTCCTTCCTCGCGCTTCGACATAGATAGCGCAATAAATCACGGTACTTAACGTTAATGGGATCACGTCGCAACAGGTTTGATTTATTTGCCATACCCAAAACACGATTTCGGTCTTCCCGTCGCATGGAGCTCTACCTTGAAAATTATTTGTCGCTTGAGAAATGGCGGGCAATCCTTCTCAACTCTTTGGCGTTGCGATTTTGACGTTTACGATCAATGTAAGCGACATTGGATTTGTTTCACATTTTGGGTCTTGATAATACCGATACTCCTCCTTATCGCTCAGACTTTGTACATTAATGATAGCATGTTATTGATTATCCTCGAATACTAAATGTATTTTTATATTATTAGCTGTACAAATTAATTCTGTGTCTCTATAATCAACCATTTATAAGTCTAGTTTAACTCTTTGAGTGCCAGAAGGAAATTTTCATACATACAAAGATGCATGATTGTAAACAAACATGTTATTTCGGTCAATGTTATTTTAAGTTTCATGAAATTTTGAAATAAAATTAAAGTGCACAAATAAATCTACGCGCATTACATATTGACGTGATTTTCGTAAAGCAAAATTGATTTTTTAATAAGTTATAGCACTTACAGCTTCGGACGGCGATATATCGCTCTTGGCCCTTTTTGCAAGTGTGGAACAGCGATGTATCGCTCTTTGGCACTCAAAGGGTTAAACAAATGTACTTACTCGTCAGTTTCGTACATTAAAGTTTTAATCTTCTAATTCTTCAACCTGATTTCTATTGCAATATATTCACATAACGTAAGTCTCAATCTAATGGTCATTACAGTGCATCTGCATATATGAACTGTAGTAACCATGAAATTTTGCTCATTCTTATATTGTTACAATTATTATAATTATAAAATACACTTTTAATAGAAAACAAGAACGCTTATATGCAGGTATAAAGTACAGTTGTAATCTGTTAGAAGAACAACAGTAAACACAATTTGTTGGTTCCTGAATTTCATACATATCATGTAGATCATACATTTTAATACCCATCAGATTGGTTCATTAATAAACCAACAAACAAAATAACAAGTACGTATTTTTACAATACTTAATCTAGAATTATAAATGATTCAATATAATGGCAGAAAATTAATTTTTACATCAAATATGTAGTGGTTGTTTCTTGAATTGTTGAATGAATATAGCTGTAATACATATTGTATTAGTGTGGAATTCATTTTACATCCAATAAATTTTGTCCACACAGTCTCTCAAAAATATATCTTCTGATGAGAAAAGAATTTGGTTATATTTTAAAATTGATCGGATAAAAAGTTTACGTGACGTGTTCCGCCACGTAATAAGTAAATAATGTAGATGTTACATATGAAGAAGACTGATATGAAGTAAAGGTTAAGAAATTGTATTGAACATAATCAAATAAAGGTCCACAATGATTTTACGCGATACTACTCTGCAATTGATGATATTAAATCTAAACTTATAAAAACTGATATGTTTAATCATTCCGAATAATCTCTTCATACTAAAGTGCATAATGGTAAATTGCATTTGTCGGATTAATTTCAATACTGCAGCATTTTAAGTAGATAGATATCACTGAATACAATATTGAAAATGATAGATCTTGACGGTGCAAGTAATATTATATAGCGTTACATTTAGCAAAATATTTTAAAAAATATGATACAATTTAAAGTTATTACGTCTATACAGTCTAGTGTATTGGAGAACGATAGAATACGAGAATATGATAACTCGAGTTACAGTAATTACATACAAAATTTAATTACTCTTTGAATTTCGTGAATCAATTTTCATCTGCCTTATACACAGAATTCTATCTCACTTTCGCGTCCTCTTAACTAATTACGCTTTCTATATTTCACTCCATTATGCGTCAACTTTATCCATTAACATCGCGTACGATATATTATATTTTTATTTAATATCAAACGACATATCAAATAGAAATTTTCATTTTATAACGACATATTAAATGGAAATTTCCATTTTGATTTTCATTATTGAAACGTATCGTGTTATTTTGTCTCGAATCGCTCTGCATATACAATTAATAAATTAAATTGCACAGCGATACGAGCCCGATGGCTCGCGAATAAATCGTAGCGAACGAGGTTAACAAACTTCGGACGTTCGAACATTGATATACCATCGGAAATAAGGGAAACATTGTAGGTCGAGGGCTCGAAAATTACTATTGGAACGCACAATGTTATCGAAGTTCCGTACGCGCGGTGAATTTCTAATATTTGCACCGCGGCGAACTAACTTTCAATAACTTCCCACATTTACACGCCAGCGAGCATTACCTCGCTTTTCCTTGCTTTCCGTTTCAACGCGTGAGGGATAAGATACTTTTTATCTTACAGTGGGTGTAGAAAGTATTCGTACACCGATCAATTTCCAAAAAAAACTATGTAAAATTGTAATTTATTTACTTATATTTTATAAACAATGACATTCTACATATTCTCGGAAATCTCTAGAATAGATAGATTACAAAAAAAAATAGCTATTTATGTAAGTTGCGAAATTAACAAGAAAAAAACGATTAATCGATAGAAATGTTGAAGCAATAAGTATTCGCAGAACAGTTTAATTTTTAACACTTGATTAAAAAAAAAAAGAAATTTACATTAATTTATAAGTATATAATACTTCCTTCGTGGGATTTCCTTTTGATTTTATAATTATTGCAACTCTTCTAAGCGTTAAATTAACTAAATTATTAGTTATTCGAAGTGGGATCTTCTTCAATTTTTCTATTAGAGCCATTTTTAAAAGTACTTTCCTGGAAATTTGATGTTTTCTAATTCGTACGAAGCAATAAACTAATGTGTTTACGTTACAAACTCTACTCTAAATGGTTCGTCATAAGAATCGTACAAATACTTATTGCTTCTATATTTTTACCCACTTTTCGCATTTTTTTTTGTTAATTTCACAAATTATATTAACTAGTAAATGTTGTTTGGACTATATCTATCTTAGAGACTTCCGAGAATATGTAAAATACCATTGATTATAAAAAAAGAAGTTAATAAACTACAATTTCATACAAAAGTTTTTTTGTAAATTGATCGGTGTACGAATACATTCTACACCCATTGTACTTGCTTATACTGAATCGACTTCGAGGTTATTAACCACTGTTTCGAGTATTTGTTGTGATATATGTATGTGTATGTTATATCATGGATTATGATATTGATATCTTTAACGTATATAATATAATATATCGTACGCGATGTTCATGGATAAAGTTGATGCATAATGGAGTGAAATATAGAAAGCGTAATTAGCACGATATATTCATCGTGTTCTTTACGTAGTCTTGTGTTGTTCGGTTTAATGAATCATCCTGTTGCATTTAACGAGCTACATAAACTAAATAATGCATATTTGTATATAATAATGAGGCTGTGGATTTTATGCATTTATAACGTACAATAATATAGAATATAGTGTATGTTGAACATATTCTAGAGTTATTGTAATGATATTGTCATTTCATTTTGCATAAGTGCACATACCTTTTGATTATGTTTAGCATATGTTTATTACATTAGTTTATATTATAAATGCATAAAATCCGCAGTCTAATAATAATATATATTTTGAACGCTATTGATACACTTCCATCAGCTGGTTTGGAGATTGTATACATTTCCTAGTAGTGCATTCATAGTATTGCATGCAATGTAAAATTCGACCAACCACTGTTTTGCATTGATTGTAGTGTACATAATGTTTTTTAATTCTCTCTGCACGTTTCTGTTAGAAATTTGATTCGTGAGATCCAAGTCAATTTTTTAACTAAAATGCACCTTAGGAGTATAACGTTAGTTAAACAATTGTACTTCAATATTTTGGCATTTTAGTTTTCTCGAGAATAGAATATATTCTATATTAAAAATAGAAAATTTAAGATCGAATTTATTAGACCACATTTGAAGAACATTGATGACTGCGGATGTTTTTGCAAACTCATACTTTTATGTACACAGACGAAGACCAGAAACGCAAATTTAAGTATATTTTGTCTTATGAATGTTGTAGCGTGTCTTTTATTATTTTATACATGTATGAATTTATAATACACATTCTTGTGAATTGTTGTATATTTACTTATCATAAATGCGTAAATATCCACAGTCTATTGGTAACGTTTGATGGACGTTTGTAAAAATTCATTTTTACCATTTGTATTCAGCATTGTATTGTATTTAGCATTTAGCATTTTCTGTTGCTTATTACAGTCGTGTGCAAAGAAATTGGTTTTTACTGGAAGTTCTATGCTTTTCAATGTCATTAATTCCGTTATTTATTGTAAATGGAATGGAAGCCGCTATGGAGCTCATTTAACCATCTGAGAGGCCGCAAAAGCAGGGGCATGACCTACCTCCACGTTGCCCTGAGTGCCTACCAAAGACGCCTTTTATTCTTTTTGCGCTCATCAGACCACCTTTGCGCTCACTTCTCTTTTACTTCGGGCAGCTTTTAAAGACCCCTCGCCACCGGCCCCTCCACCGTCACCTTTTCCTTACACTCGTTTACCATTCCTAATTGTATACTGCCGCCTGACAACCCGGCGAAACTTAAAGGTACGTACAGACTTGTAACAAAACGCCGTCGCGAATATCACCGCGTAACATTATTGCGCCGTTTTAGACAGCCGTTTTAGACTTAACATTAACAAAACTCTGTCGAGAGTACCATCGCGAACATTACCACGAACATTTTGCCGTTTCGCTGAGAGTCGGTTTAATGCTGCCACATCAAAGAAAGTTTGTTTACACTTTGGACAAAGGGAAATGTTTCTCACACGATTTGTCCTATGTTGTTGTTTGATTCGCAACTGCTATCGTTTTGTGTTGAAAATCTCGATGTGATGGAGTGGTAAGACGATAAAATTTTGTTATTAATAGAGAAATATAAAAAAATGGGAATTTATTTCATTAAATAATCCTAATCATTCATCGTTAATTTAAAATTATATATGAAATATTAAATGTCATGGATATATTTATTTAAACTTGTTATTATAAAAACAAAAATAAATTATAAAAAAATGAAAAACAAATTATTTGAAATTGAACAAAAAATAGATTAAAAAGAATTAAAAGTGTTAAAATTTGGAAAATTAATGTGTTTTTTCGAAAACTTAAACAATTTTAGAGAAGATAAATTCAAATATTTCATTTTACAATTGTTTCGTAAAGTTCATTCAAAAACAAACATTTTGGGAAAAAGCCTTTTTATTTTAGAAATTCATAACTTATTTCGGTCGAGTGAAAGGAATTTGAAAAAAAGCACAGGAATGTATTTAGTTGGGTTCTGTAACATGTAAAAATGTCAGCCAAATCAAAAGGGGTGGGGTTCAAAAGTGACGACGTTTTGTTCCAAATCTGTACGTACCTTAATGATCGACGATGTTATTATATAATCCAAACGCCGCAGAAACTTGTTTCTATGGTTGGTTAAGCTCTCAAAATAATAATAATAATTACTCCTAAACAAATATTATGTTTCATGTTTCACATTTCGATAGAGGTGAAGTAAAAGCAGTTTTAATACGCAAATTAGAATAGTTGGGGAGAAAAATTTTTAAAGTAAACATTGTTTACCTTCTAATGTATAAATAATATATTACAACCAAGGAAAATATCGACATATTTTATTTCGAACATACATATTTTTTAGTATTTTTTAGTACTACTATGCAAAACATTGTTGTTTGATTCAAAGTGGTATGAATGTTACGCGCAGAAGCTAAATAAACTTTGTCTTCTATTTTCGCTAATAACGAGAATATTAAATGAAATCTTTGTTCTTTCATCTTCACTTACTCTATTTGAATTCACTATCAAGTTTTTATCTTCTTATTTTATTTTGCTTTATTTATTTTTTAATTAAGAAGCCTCTTTTCGTATGTCCATCTTTCGTAATTTTTGTTGTGTTTTCGTGTAGTTTTGGTTTTGTCCAGTTTCGCTTGTTTATTAATCGCTATTGTTTATAAATTATTTTAATAAATTACATAAATAAAATCTGTTTTGGGAAATCTAAAAAGTTAACAATTACAAATTTGTTTATAATTATTCTTATTAGTTAGCAAGGGACTGTTCTATAGAGAAAACGATTATTGTCATTCATTTGAAGCACTTCTAAATTTTCTCTCGTTAAAGACCAAGATTTTATGAATAAAATAATGGCTGAGTTAAATCTTGGAAAGCACGAAAGAAGTACTTTTCCATCAATAAGTTTTAAACTTTCTCTGAATAGTCTGGTAGTTGACGCTAGAATTACTAGGTCAGTCAATTTGACCCATATATTTCAAATTTTTTTAAAAAATTTCTCGGGTTATAGTTATTGAAATAGAGATCTAATTATATATTAACAAATGGGTTTGCGTCTTCCTTGTCTAATATAAAACATATTGTAGCATTTCTAACAAATATGCGTCGAACGTAATAGTACTAACGTTAAAGTGTTAAGCTGGCGTGCAACGAACCAGGGAAGTATCCTGCGCCGATCGGAGATGTTCCCTTTTAATGCAACGTTGCACGCCTAAAACCGGCTGAAACATTCCCACAAGTCTACCACGCAAGCCTTCAAAGTCCTTGAAGGTGGCGAGGCTCTAATTATTTTAAGCAATGCAGTAACAGCTGGGAACGAAATCAGCGTTTGGAATCTCTGTTGTCTCACGGTCGCACCGAAGTGTAGCACCGTGCTGAACTCACTAGCGTCGAGTGAAACTTTGCGTGGTTACGTAAAGAGGAAGCTTTTTATCGTGCGTTTAATGGCGACTTCCGCGTGCGCGGAATACCAGGATAACTTTACTTTTATCGTGCCTGGAAGTTCAGCCTTCCATTCCACGCGGTGAAACGCGACCCTCTTAGCCTGTCGCGTTGTTCTCAACGATGGCCGATCTGTCTACATCATGGATCACAGTAGTCTGCGCTAACACGGCGATCTTTAACCATTTCGAGTTCACGGCACAGTTTAAAGAAGAATTTTAGCTTTACAGGACTCGTTATTGTTTGGATCTGGCGCGGTTATTAATTTTAAATAATTATAGTTGTTTCGCAATTGTTTCAAGTCATAACTCCGTTATTATTGCATTTACGAAAAAATGCCAAAGGAGAAAGATAAATCTTCTTCAATAAAGACATTTTTTGAAAATATCTCGAGATCTAATAATTTTTTTGTCATGCTACTGCTTAATCATTTTTTACATAGAATGAACAGAAGAATCGACCTGTGTAAACAAAAATATGCATTTCTATTTAAAGAAATGATGCAATTATTAATTGCATATGCACTGCTGCATCTAAAAAGAATTTTAAGTCCTACGGATGTAGTGCTCTTCGAACCATTTATGTTTCTCCTTTGGCATTTTTTTGTAAATGCAATAATAACGGAGTTATGACTTGAAACAATTGCGTGGACCACCCTGTATATTCAATGAAGAAACAAATTTGGTCTGAAAGAAGCATCAGTTTAAGTGTAAATGTTCTTTACATTTCGGTACTTTTCAGAAATCTATACAAAAAGAAGAAACATTAGTCTAAGGCAAAAGGAAAAAGATTTTCAGATTGGTGTTTGTTCTTTATTATGTTTTACCGAGTAGTGCAAACTCGTTGATCCTCAATCCTTTTAAGGTCATAACACAGTTTGAAAGATAATTTTTAGTTTTTCTGAACTTATGTCGTAGCTTAAAGAGAAGACCTGGCATAGCTATTAATTCTAAATAATTGGATTTTATAATTTCTTTTAAAGTATACAATTCAACGAACAAACAGGTGTGGAACTAGTACCATTTTAAGTATAAATGTATCACACATTTTGATACACTTTATAAAAGTATACAAAAAAACAAAACATTAGTCTACACCAGAAAGAAACAAAGTTTGTCCTTATTATACAGGGTGTCTCTTAATATGCGAACCGCTTATATCTCGATAACGAAGCTGCAGTTCGCAAATTGGTAAAGGACTTTTCGATTCACAGTGGTGTCAAGGCCTAACCCTCCAAAAAGCGCCCATATGTTAAGAAACACTCTGTATTTCATCGAAGAGGGACCAAGTAATATTATTGAATGTATTCTGAAATGTTTTGGAAAAAAAACTGCTTATGATACCTAATTGTTTACGGTTTCGTTCCAATTGTAGTGTATATAACGACATTTACATTGTTATGTTTGTAATATATTGTTTAAAGCATAGGTTCCCAACCTTTCTTGGCCCACCGCCTCCTTTTTAACTGATTTCGAAAAGGAGGACGTTACTTAATTCGACATGTATATTTTTTTTTTTTTCAAGCAGCGATTCGACTGCGCCTCTTTTAGGTGAAATATACTATATTACTACGTTATACATATATTTAAAAACAAGGACCGGTTTTTATTAAAATTACTTTATTGGAAGATATTAACATGTTGATGTATTGTTTAAAATTTGATAAACAAATATATATTAAAAAAATTAATATAATATTGTTAGTGAGAAGGCTGAGCTTGGTGTAACGACAATAATTTTTCGATATTTGGTGTCAGATTTGTCATCAGCAATTTTAAATCGTCGCGTTCCATTATTGACAATCTGTTTCGTTTCTTTGTTGTTAAATTGTTGATTACACTGACATTTACAACGTTTGTTGAACATTGACGATATTTGTTAAAACATCGTCAAGAAGAGAAGACACCGAAGAGGGAAAGTGATGGAGCAAATTGAAGCGGAGCGATGCATGGAAGCCACGAAAGAGAGCCTAGAGAAAGAGTAAGAAAGAGAGAGAGAAAGAGTGAAGGGAACGGGGATATTTGTTAAAACATGCGTTCGAAGATTTTTAGTACACATTAATCAAACTTTTGGCGCGTTCTTGCGAGTATTGCCCAGAAGGCGGCAGTTGGTCCTCAGCGCCCATCAAATTTGTCTTCGATCAAAAGCACCCCCTTAGATCTCTTCAACGCCCACCGGTGGGCGGTACCGATCCCGTTGGGAACCTCTAGTTTAAAGCAATATCTTGTATCGTGTCCAAGTATTGTAGTAATATTATCGCAATTTCAAGTTATTGGATGGAGTATCTGATTGGTAAAGCGAAGTACTCTATTGATGTGTGTAGTGTATTCTGTAGATAAGACTGGGTAATGTAGAATCTTAATTAGATCAAAAGGATTGACGGGGAGCGTTCTACATATCAGCAGAGCGATCTGCCTTATCGAACGAACGTTCTACGTTGCCAGGTCTTACTGACCGTCTGACTGACTAGTTCTGCCCTCTTGACCTATACTACTTATATACAGGGAGTCTACAGTTAAGTCCGGACAAACTCAGGGAGTCAATTCCATAATTAATGTCCAACAAAAAATTGCTCTTAGACATTTTTCGATTGTACATTCTTTAAGCGGCCATAACTTTAACAACTTGCAGAGCAAAAAAAAAGTCTTTCTAGAAATTGTCACAATTTAAAGATTAACCTAATTTTTCACTTTTTAAATCTACCTAATAAATTTTAATTTGGCATCAGAGAGATTGAAAATTTAACGCTCTTTCGAATGGTATACTTAGTTTTTGCTCTGCAAGTTGATGGGGTCATGGCCGTTTAAAGAGTGTACTGTCGAAAAATGTCTAAGAGCAATTTTTTCGTTCGAAATTACTTGTAGAATTGGCTCCCTGTGTTTTACCGGACTTAACTGTAGACACCCTGTGTAAACAAAAAGTGAAAACTAATTTCAGAAACATATACTCCCAAGTAGAATAGGTACAAAAGTACTGTTTTATTAACCGTCTAGTTAGATTTCTGCGCACGAAGCTGTGTTTAATTATTATAGTCAAAGACCATACTAATTTCCCTCAATGTCAGCCGTTATCAGTAGGGATCAGTTATTTCGGGAGAAATCGTTCCCCTAATTCGACGAAGGCAGCAGCATATCAGTTTTATTTCATCTTTAACAAATCAAAGTTTCAAGAACTACAACCTACTCAATTACTACTACAGGTGGTTTATTAATTTCTAAATTCCTTCAAGAAACGAGAAATTCTCCATTAAAAATTGGTGCTTGTGTCAAAAATATAAAACATATACATGAAACTATAAAAAATTAAAATTCCTTGAATCTGTTACGAAATATTCGTCTCTCGGTTTAGTCGCTTTTCCAGCACGGCGGTTAAGAATACCATGTTAACAGGTTTGAGTAACAACGAGCTTCGTTTCATCTAGCTGGCGCTCAGTGGGGGAGGGGGGGGGGAGGAGGAGGAGGAGGAGGGGGATAGGGCACGAGAGAACGAAGCACAGATTGAAAGCGGAGGATAGAGGGTTAAAAATATGGCACAGGTGTACACACACGTCAGCGGGGGAAAAAAGGGAATGAATCGAGAGGCTGACGAAGAGGAAGAGAAGAGAAGACACCGAAGAGGGAAAGTGATGGAGCAAATTGAAGCGGAGCGATGCATGGAAGCCATGAAAGAGAGCCTAGAGAAAGAGTAAGAGAGAGAGAAAGAGTGAAGGGAACGGGGAAAGCAGCGACGTGACATTTTGTCGGTCGTAGACGACCGAATCGATCGTCACGCTTGCCTTTGTTTGACTTAATTACCACAGCAGCAGATCGGTAGATAGGCCCCGCACGTCCGCCCAGTCGAATCAACTCTGGAGTACCGTCAGGGTTCAAATTCTGCCGGAGGCCAGACGCTCGGTGAATATTAGGGGCGATCGAGAGTGCTGAGTAAATTTCATCTTCTATGCTTCCGGCCAGTAAGCTCTTAAGAGCGGCATACATTTAGCGGTAGCCGGGAAGAGGAACGGAACGAGAGCGGAAGAGGGAAAAAAAGGGACGAAGGAATCGCGACGACGGTGAATAATGTTGTCGCGCGAATAATAAGCCAATATAAATGGAAATGCGAGGGGAAGCGAGGTATATCTCGTATTTAGTAGTTTAACGCGGTGAAATAATGCGCGATCCCGTTAGGCTAGGATTTGCTGTAAGAAACGGCGCCGAATAAGGAACTTGGAACGTTAATGAAAATATGCGGGCACGCTAACAGTATTCGATGCCATCGGGAGACGCGTCCCCGTGAACCCGGAGCAGACGTCGAGCTACTCGAATCGAGTCGTCTCTAATGTATAATTGAGTCTAAGTACGCAGCAAAGAGGCTACAAATCGAGGGGACATGGGACGAGAAGTGGCGTAGATTTCGAGATGGGTCGACTTTTTTGGATGGATGTGTGTGTATGTTGTCCATATGTGTGCGTGAGCGGTGAAAGAGCCAACCGACAGCGATGTACGTAAACATTAAAGGTAACGAGAAAGACGTGGTATAGTTAGTCAGTCAAAGATATCTGGTCTGTGCGAAAGTGCGAGAATAGACAGCTGTAGATTGTTTCTTTTATTTCACCAGTTACCGTTTCATTTTTGTGTCCATCTTCAACAAATATAAATAATTGTTTCTTGTTCGGATTTATTATCCATCTCTTAGTGTTTATCTATAATTACAAAGATTTTCCAACAATTCCATAAAAGGAGATCTAAAAAAAAGCGGTTTTTCATGAATTTCTTTAGGATGGAAAAAAATAATTAATTCTTTTTATTACATACTTGAGTAGTCTGTACAAATTTTTTCAACAAGAAATATTCAAATTGAGTCGACTGTGACGCACATTTGTAGAGCATCTCACAATTAAAACCTCCTATCGGCGGGAAAGATGCAGGTCGTAATTTTTGGTTTGACACCAAAAAAAAAAAACAAAAAAAATTTTCATTTTCATACATTTTTCTTCTAAACTTTCTTTCGGACGGACAAAATATATGCCCTTAAATTATTGATATCATTATATCTACTTTAGACATCATATATTAGGTTATCTCGAAAGTTTTTTTCGCTAGTTGCACTCAATTATTTTATGTGGTCGTGTTTATATAAATAGACCATCTAATTTCATAGATATTCATGTTGTAACAGTAATGGAGCAAAATGAATCGTGCACAATTCAGTAATGTAACATAGAACATAAAATATTGTGCATGTGTAAGTTTGACGACGTTCAAACTTAACCGCGCATAACGCTGACGTCACATGACGAACAGCGAGCGACGGCCGAGAGACGCTCGTTACCGAGGTCGGATGGCGGAACAACAACGCTGTGACAAATGTACACACGTGCTCATTGTGTACCTAAGATTGATATAAATAATCAGTGCTTATACCGACCAATGTGTTGATTCAGGTAGAATCACTAATATTATTAGGTGATAATTCTTTGTTGTAGGATAAGTTGTATATATATTTGTGTTTTATAATTACAGTATTATCTCACTGCTACAACACGTGTCGCTTGATTTAACATAACCTGCATCTATTCTAACGATCTTATAAGTTTCTGAATCCGAATCTTATACATGTATTACTTATTAATAAAGCGAAAGAAACTTTTGGGACAACCTAATACATTAACACTATTCAATACTGCCGCCCTCGCCAAATACTACGCCAAACCTAATCGGACAGTATTTCCGTGTAGGTAGTATACGCATTGACTCTAAGCAATATTGCCCCCTCCCGCCTCCAAAACAAATACATCAAATCCTCTCAGACAGTACTTCCACGTAGACAGTATATTGTATACATGTATACATTGACATCATTCAATATTGTCGTCATCACCAAAAACTAACACAAGCAGGAATTAAAAATGTTTAATTTTGCACCGACTACGAAAATGTTATTTCACATAAATTTAATATGAAGGAAATAAAAATTATTTCATACTTTTAAGCAAAAATTGGTGAGTATTCGTATAAATTAACTGGAAATTATATCATACTTTTCAGTGCAGTTTTAATATTATTTCAAAGTCGATTATTTTTTTTTTGTTTTCAAAAATTATTTTATGTGAACTTTGCACGAATAATAAAAATAAGATGATCCACTTGTTTTGAACGCAGCAGTTATCCATGATTATCAGTATAGACCTGCAGTTTCTATCGAGAACAGCAAATAACTGGTCATAGAACGCTATAATAAGAGGTATTATTGTATAATAGTTTCTACGTTACTACTGATCGCTAGTTGGCGCGAAATCGCTGGCCTGAATTGAGGCTTAAGCCGCTAGAGACGTAAACGAATCTTGCTAATTCAATGACACCGTAACTTGATGACACGTATATAAACTTGGTGATCCTTCCGCGCGAAGAAGTTCCCAGTCGATGCGGAACCAATATCAAACAGACCCGTCCGTGATGGCCCTGATGGGACGTTGACTTAGTGTTTGGTTAACGCGGTGCATTTCGAACGCAGCTAAAATGACGCGTGATTAATGTAAACCTGGTAGCGAGTAATTCGATCGAGGGAAACTACTTATACGAAACTTGCCACGAAGCGAATGGGATTTCGAAGAACTTGCATGGCTCGAGCCAATGCATCTGCTGTAGCAGAGTTCTCTAGGTGAAAAATTCAATCGACAGCTTATGTTCGGAGAATTCGATTAATTTCCTTTAGGGGGTTGAAGGGCGTGACCCGTTGACGGGCAGATTAATAATACACGAAACACCCGCGAAGGTGTGGTCGATTCCAATGGTGTGGCAAGTGTCATAACGGTCGATAGAGGAATTCTAGGTAACATACTTATAGTTGAGTTAGATTTGTGATAGATGCCATTTTTCCTAGTAAAAACTAACAATTTCAGGCAATTTTCAAAATGTTTGATCTATCTTTTTCTTTAATTAAAAGGGCTATTCTAGTCTAGAACTTTAAAAAAATTAATTTCTTGGCGTTTTCTCAAAGTGTAGACCTTTAAAAGTACATCTGTCAAATTTTGTTGAATTCTGCAGAATTTTGTTAAATTCGGAAAATTAATGATGTTTGGAACGTCTAAAGGAAACAATGTATAACCTCATAACCATATTTTTTTAAATAGTTGCCATGCAATTTCAAATCCTTTATCACTCGGGCCACATTTTTATTAACTTAGTTTTTCAAAAAATTGACGTGCTTCGTACAGGAAATGTAAAATGATTCCATATACAAATTAATATATAAAAGCATTGTATAATGCGAGATAATATAATAGCCCACCCAACGTTTCTGTTTATATTTAGAAATAATCGTAAGAATAAAAATATTATGTGTACCCTATTGCACTCTGAGATATAAGTTTTAAGTATAAATATATCTAAATATAAACGAAACTGTTGAAAAACAATATTTTAATATTAAATTCTATATTTTCATGACATAATTAAAAACATAATAAAATTCTCGGTATAAAATGCTCCTGTAATTAACATTATCATTCTAATTTTTGAAATATGTATCTGTACACGTTTTCTATACGTTTTTCTTGTTTTCCGTATTAGTATACGCCATAAATACATAAAATTCACGGACTAGTTATTTTACTTCACTAACCAGTTGAAAGAGATGAAAAGTGGAACATCATATTCAACACAGTTTTCACGGTACCGAACACTGCATTCCTCTCATCTAACCCAGTTCCCACCGCTTCGTACATCATTGAACTTTCCATCACAAACAGGTCACTATCAATCTTTATTCCTTCAGCAATCTTCTTCCTATCTTCTTTTTTGGTGTAAAGAATTGCTCTTCCTACTGGCCGGTAGACTTTTTGCTTCTGCAATTGATTCTCTTCGTGTGGGTTCGTCTAGTATTCCGCCTTTCTTGCTTTTAGTGCAACATGGTTTCCTTCTAGGTTTTCTTATCTTGAAAATGGAGATATTGTACCGAAGGTATTGCACGACGTTTTAACAGGAAGTGTACGATGCATGTAAAATAAATGTAACTGTTTTGGTTCTAGAGTTATATATTAATCGAGACTGTTCAATGTTTCGATCTTAAAATTATACTTAGGTCTTCTTTGGGGTGTCTTGCCGAAAAGGGGCAATTATTGCAAGGATAACTTCACATAAATACGAATTTTAAAATCGCACGATAAATTTGATGTTATGAAATTAAAAGGAAAGTAGAAGATATTTGTACTTGTAGCACTAATATTTGTTTACATATAAAGCTGGCAAATATGGTAGAGGAGCCAATATCATAGTTTAATGATTGTAGGGTAAGTTTATTACAGCATATAATTATATCTCCTTTTCTTTTAATTTTGTAAATTTAACATTTTTGTACAATCTCGAAGTTCATATTTATACTAAGATATTCAACAATAATTACAATTTTTTCTCAGTATGTGACAATATATTGTTGTTTACCTTTCAATTATTGAGAGTATGCCATCAAGAGATAAAATACTGTCGATGATGAAATGTTAGGATAATGATATCAGCAGAGTGTGTAAAAAGAGTGTCCAAAAATGAAAGGATTACGTCATAGAAAAACAGAAAGATAAGTGGAAATAATTGTTATACAGTTTTTATGTTGTTTACATGTATAATTTGTTATTAACTGAGAGTATTGAACTAATTGTTAAGTTACTCTACACCTACTTTGTTTTTTAGATAATTCACTATTTTATTACCTTACAAAAGTAGAAAAGCTACATTTGGAGATACTTCTAAAAGTAGAAATGTCAAAGTTGAAGTTATTCATGAGAGTAAAAATATTATAATTGAACTTATTTTCAAAAACAGAACCACAATTTATGACAATAGACATATCAAAGATAACATTTACGAAAGTAGAAATGATCATAATGAATTTTGGATGAAAATAGGATAAAATTGAAGTTGCTTCTAAATGTAGAAATATTGATGTGACGGTTACTTTTGAAGATAACAATGTCGGAGTTATTTCTGAAGAAGTTATTTCTTAAAATAAAAATATTAACATTGAAGTTACTTATCAAAGTAGTAATATTACAATCAGTGGTTATATTACATCATAAACAAATATAGATTTATTTAAGTACAATGCAAGCTTCACACGGTTACCTAAGACATTTGCACAGTACTATACATAAAGTTCGAACTTGGAATTTATATCTACCCGTCCTTGTATTATTATTGGCTATCAACTGGTCCACCCTTTTTCACGGACGGCAGTAAAAATATAAACAATGACTTTGGTGGTGTCAGGGCAGCGTTCTACTACCCGGAATTATATATCTCCGCATTAACAGGCTTAAACAAAAAAATCTCCACATTCACGGCAGAATGCATTGCTATTAAAACAGCTCTAAAAACAGCCAATAATTACTCCAACGAACACGTATTTATCTATTCGGATTGTTTGAGTGTTTTACAAGCCTTAGGCAAAGGTTTCATTAATGGGAAGTCCTGAACTACATCCTGAAGGTTATCGAGTCAGGCTATAATGGTAGGAGAAATCTTTATTTCTACTGGATTCCTGCTCACAATGGAATATCCACTGTACAACGAAAAAGTGGATTTCCTGGCTAAACGCGCCACTGAAATTGAAATCTCCAATAGCTTTGTAGTCCCATACACTGACTTCATGCAGTTCTTCAGAGAACAATCTAAGAATAAGAACAAAAACCAAATGCTGGATGAAGTACTTCAAATTCTTTTACAGCCCTTCTTCGAGCCCCTGGTTCGCGCACAAGGGTTATGCTAGGAAATTTGTTACTTGGGTAAACAGATGTCGTTCGAACCATTATTATCTGGCCGCCTCTCTTTTTAGAGTTAAACTTGTCGACAACCCAAGCTGTCAGTGTGGTTGTTCGGAGCAGGATCTCAATCACGTAGTATGGCAATGTCAAATCCTTAATTGCAATAGGAATAACATGATTCGTAATCTTTGTAAAATCAGACTTTATCCGCCTCATACAATAGATATTTTCCTCAGCAAACCAATGATTCAACCCTTATTAATTATATTCAAGTTTCTAAAATCTCATGGCTTATCGTCGTAAATCACATATCGTTTCTAGTATACTAACACGTATACTGTGCTTCTATAGTAATTGTATCTAAGTTTCAGTTTTGTGTAATACTACAATGTATCTAAGTTTAAGTTTGTTTAATTCTGTAATGTGTACTGATTGATTTAATTTACAATGTATTTGTCAATATGCTCAGGAATGAGCATATTGCTAATAATCCCGTAAGGGGTTCGATAGCGTAATAAATAAATAAAAAAAAAAACTGGTCCACCCTCCTCAACATCAATTATATTCCGTTAGTTTCTAGACTCGCAAGTGTTTCCTCGTATCTTCTATTTAAAAAGTTGATTCCATTTTCTCGAAAACGCGGAAACGATTCATCAAGAATCGACAGATAAGGGCGTAACATATTCCTGGAGGAAAGATCGATTGGTGTTCGGTACCGGTCGCGTGCCGATGAGAGGCGGCGACCACGTCGGGAATAAGAAATTATGTTGTAAGAGTCGGCGCGTGCCAAGCCCAATGCACGCCTGCCGCCGTATATCGTTTATACGCGTACCCGCCAGCTGGCCAATCGAATCCATATGCATTGGTCGCTCGTAAAGAACAACGGTGGCGAAATTAACAGTGGCAAGGTATGCCGTTGCTGAAGAGGATACGAAACGGCTCGCAAATGGCTTAGAAAGTTTCGCTCATTTTCACCCGAATGCAACTTGCCCCATCCCAAGGAACACGACACGTGAGAATTTCGTTGGTATCGTTTGTGGGTTGCACTTCAGGAAAGATGATTTCGAAGATCAAGGTATTTCGAGTATTTTTGTGAACGGTGGCGTTAGAATTTTCAATTTTTATTCCGACCCTGGAAGCTGAAGTGATATATACTCAAAGTTTCTGAAGGGCAGTTAACCCTTTGCACTCGAGCGGCGCCGCTACGGCGCCCGGGCAGTATTGCGCGTCCACTCTACGGGAGTCATAGCGGCGCCCAGGTCTTCTTTAACTCGTTATGTTTGTTTTCGATGCGCGATAATACGTTTGACAAATTTGTACACCCTTTTTAAACAAGAAAAAAAGAAAAGAAAGGAAAGACCACTAAACCATTTAGGTTCTCTATGTAGAAACGCTTGTGGAAGAATTGGGAGAACCGTATCGCCAGCATCGCGATCAAGCGGTGAGACCGAACAGCGATGAGTCTCGGCTAAATGGAAAGCTTCGTATTGTTTTGAAAGAGGTAAAGAGGGACTGTAAGGTTTGCTATGGCCGTAATAAACCTGGCGTCAGGCGAGAAACCTCATATTATTATGATATTTACATGCCCTAACAAACTGAGAATCCATCTCGGGGATTGTTTTGTAAAATATCATACAAAAACCAAATAGAAAGTGAAATATTTAACAGATTTTGTTTTATATGTTGTATGTTTTATAAATTTTATTATTTGTATACGTTTGCTTGAATTTAAGATCATTACAAAGGACCAGTAAAACGCTTCCCTATTATAGCCGAAATCGTTTGGAGTTGCTAGTTCGCCTAAGAGAAAAAGGCCTCGAGTGCAAAGGGTTAATCCTTTGACAGCTATGGGTGCATAAATGCGTCCAGAGAATGCTATCGATGCGGATTATGGACGCATATGGTAAGAGTGTCAGTAATTAACGCATTAAGGGGGAAACTGAACGTATTAGTAAACTGGGAAAACTTGGTTTATTATTTGAATGTAATATAGTTGAAAGGTTAATTCGTTAATCTTATAAAATGAGATGGCACGAAACGAATCAAGATTTTATCGATATATACATTCTTTAAAGTCAAGAAACTAAATTGTAACATTGCTTCAATAGTTGACACCCTTTATGTTAATTTCTAGTAATTGACACACAGAAGTTTCAGTAGTTGACACTACAAAAATTACTGAGAATACATATAAACTACAATAACAATATGAAATAAAAATGTCAATAAAAAGTGATAAAGAACCGCTTTTTAGATTCTGAAGAAACAATTCCTCCTCAACCCTCTACGAACCAAATTATTGTTTCTACAAACAATTTGCAAGGCATTTACTTTGACTCTTCAGATTGATGCCAACTGGCATCAATACTATTATTAGTTATCAGACACATTATAATAATTAAGACGTATTTACGTATACGTCATCTTATGAAAAAACTAAAATTATTTGACAAAATATCCATATATTAGCATGTGATCTAAAAGTTTCACGGGCTCATAGAGGGTTAACCCTTTGCATTCGGATGTCTCCTATGGACATCCTCTAGGGACATCGTTAGTCCAGCAAATTTTGTTAGTGATTATGGTATGTAGAATAAATTTATGCTACGGCAAATTTTTTAAAAATGCATATTTCCTTGAAGTTTTCTTATTGAAATTGCACGAGAAAGTTACCACAACCTGGTGTATATACAGAGATTTAGAAAGAGTATGAAGTAAAGGGTTTTCTAAAAGAGACTTCAGGGTTTTCTTTTTAACAATAAAATATGTCTGTCAACGTGGCGTAGTGTACACTTTCAATCATGTTTAATTACAATCATGTGTACTTTATTTAAGATATATTAATTGAACATATATATGTATATATTAGGTGAACCGGAAAATAATGTCGTTTTTGCAATTTTAAATACTTGTTTATCATTCATCAGCTCATTGATTTTTATCGATCTGGCATTGACAATTTGCACACTAGATGGCAAAAGGCTATTGATAACGGGAGCGATTATATGATTAATAATTAAAAATAGAAATTTATAAAAAATTTGTTTAAATTTAATGTAAAAGAAACGACATTACTTTCCAGTATGTATATATAATATATTATGGAATATATTAAATATATTAAAAAACAAAATTCTGTAGCATCTTTTGAAAGCTCCTTTATGTTTGAAGTGGTATCAACACTTCAAGAAAGCTATAAGAATTTAACATCAAGTCTAATAATACCAAAAAAGACACGTTTCCAAAGTTAGACTGTTTAATGTAATGCGATCCCTGTTCGCACATTCTGGAACGAAATGGCGTAGAGTGCAAAGGGTTAATCGTTGCGGGGCGTTTATTCTTGAATTTCTTTGCTGCTGAAATTTATCAATCATTGGTCAGGGTTAAAGATGAATCCAACCCAATCACGACGAAAATCAAAAATATCTCGAGTCCTATCGAGCCGGGGAAACATCTGCGGCAGTCGCAGATTATTAAAGCCCGGCGAGAAATCATTCCGTTCGGTGGTATCGAAATCCAGCATCGACCTCGATTCAGCCCGCCAAAAGCTTGAATAAGACCTCGCCGTCGAATGCCACCGCAACACCGCAATTTCCGTTTGGCTACGTTGATCCAAACAATTTGACGCGAAATGATAATGTTGCTAAATTTATGCGCGCATATTTGCAACGTGTTCGCAAGTACACGAACATCGAAGAAGATCGAGGATATCGAGGGGCGAAGAAAACGAAATGTTCGGTTGCGTCTGACTCTCGCAGATTGTATTTCTCTTCGACGTCTTAAATCCCGAGTTAGTAATACTATCAGACTGGCAAGTTACTTACGTGACCAATGATTGAACGGTTTTCTGGATCAAAATTCCAACAATAGTGGAATTGAGAAAATTCTTTATCTTAAATCCTTTATCTTACTTGTTCAGGGACGTTTTTTTTTTTTATGAAAAAAAAATAATTTAATTTTGTTTACGATTTATTCATTTTATATTAATAGGAACTGAAAAAGCAAACAAATGGGGAAAACAATAAAAATTCACAACAAAAATAACGTCCACATTTGTAGTCGCTGAGCGTTAATGATAATTTATGAATGGAATGTGTTCTATCTCTGTGATAATTTGGAACTCAGGTAAATTTTGCTTTTCCATTTTCGTTGCAACCTGAGCACATAAAATCATAAATATTTATACATTTCGTTATACACTTACACGAAATGTTAAATTATACTTACGACTGTATTTAAGTAAAAACATCACATCGATCGATAACTGTACACATATGTGTACGTTCGTCAATTTCTTATAACATAAAAAACCAACAGAAAATTTCTTTAGCCACCACAGACGGCCTGTGGCGTAACTTTTCAATTGACTCTCTAAATTTGTGACTCGATCTGGCATGAACGGCGATACTACCAGTAAATATCAGGATTGTAATCCCGAGAACGAGACTGACATATAATTATCGAATAACTATTCAATCCATTCGCTCGTGAATATACGAATTTAATTTTGATTTACTGTAATAGTTGCTAAAGCATGCGGCATATTGTTTTTAGCTAGCTTCACGTTTTAAGTTAGTGTAAAATAAAATTCCACCTGGCAGCTCCCTTTAGTTATTCAATTCTGAGAAACTCCATGCATTTTAGAATCAATCATTCCATGTGTATCGACCCAATATTTACCAGAATTAAAATTCAATCCGTACAAAGTTACGAAATGTCAGATCTCATGAATGATGGACTTTCTGTAGCTTCTGGACTGAGAAAGATGAATTATTTAAGGGATTTGTTTTAATAACGGAAACTGTGAAGTAAACTTCGGACTAAATAACGAGTATTAAATAATAGAATTTCAAACTCGAGGTTCAGTAATTGTGGTGTTGAAAGGAGGTCATCAAAAAAATGCAACTGTATCCATTTACGAATGGCAGTTTATCTGTGGTTACTAAGAAATGGAATTTGACCTTTCGTGCAAAGAGAAATAGCGTGGGCGTACAATACCTTCGTCCATAGTTTTGTCTATGTTTGCATCTACACTGTCTCCTATACCTTTATTATACCTTTAAGTATATTTACATTTCAAGAATATGTTTAATTCATCATATTATTTCTCACTTAATCGTTAATTTAGACTTTAGTTTCTGTGTCTATTTACTCTATAATTTTTGCTATACATGTAACTTGTATAACTTGTACAATTTTTAATCAAATTCATTAATAAATTTCGTAGCGTTATATGCTTTAAACGTTTATAGGTATCTATGCACAACTTTAGTTCAGTAAATTTATCATTTTGTTTAAAATGAATTCTTGAGAATGACGTAGAAACTGTATCTACCACAAAATACACCCTTCAGGAGCTAATTGCCTTTTTCAGACTCTAAAAAGCGATTTCTTTATCCTTTTTGTTTTATTAAAAAAAGTATGGCAAAATTTTTATTTGAAATTTTACGCATGCTTTTATTACTATTTAGTATGATGTACCCAATTTTTATGGAAACAGTCTTTTAACTTCTGTAATTTTATGAATTTTGCAATTTCGCACAATTATTTTCCAAGAGTTGCAGTGTAAGATTTTGTAAACAAAAAATTGATTTTTTTGGTCCGAAAAAAAAAACAATTCCCTCTATAAGAGAGGCAGTGTTTACATTATCACGGGCGACGATTTCGCTTGCCGATCGTAGAAATTGTAAAAGAATGTTCTTAGGCGCACGATTTATAACCACGGTCAAATAATATTAGTCTCTTTTACGAGCATTCGTGACCAGAACAAATTAGACAAGCACTCGAGCAACGATTCCGTTGTCGGCTATGATTCCCGTGGATTGCCCGTGGGGCCACAAAACAGTGAAAAGTGCTGATTACAATGGCACCGTTGACATCAGAACAACTTCTTCTGTGGAAAATACAGGTACTATTGTACTTAGACAGAAGGCGGAAATTTACCGTAAATAACGGTTCACTCGTTGCACTTGCAATACTATTTCATTTGCAACCAGCACAACAAACGACGAGAAATTCTTACATGACGTTCAATTTTATTATCGTTCCTTTTTCCACTAAGAAAACCACCGTCTGACGGTTAAATTGGTTGGTTCCAGCCTCTGCAATTCACGTCGATTACGTAAATCATTTATTTCACGATGCGAGTAATAAAGTTCCCCGAATTCCCGTTCCAGAGTTAGAAATTTCAGATTTATCGAACACATGTGCAAATGTAATACGTGTTAACCCATTATGTACTAGTGCCCTGCTTCTAGTATATTTGTGTTGGTATTACTATTTATTTAACATGATAGTGTTTAAGGATCTAGAGACGCGGTGGCGTCTCGATGCAAAGTTCGTGAAAAATTATACGCTACCGCGTATATGCGCTGGAGCTACCGCGTATCTTTTGAAGTGAGACCCCCATAAAAAACTTCAAACGAGTAAAAAATTTACGCAAAGTACATGAAAAAGTGGACGACGAAAAGGAGTAATCACAAAAAAATAGAAGATCTCCGTAAAAAACAACAAGAAAGTAGAAAAAAATGTGAAATCGAAATGAGCTGCCAGTACATTAAGGTATTTCCAGAAATGTGGAACCTTAATTCTTAGTTGTAATACTTCAATTTAACTTCTTAGGTTGTAAATTCCATCTACAATTGAATGGATTATATCAAACCCGACATATGTGACACTCAACAAGACATAAACACATCCTTTATACTTTTTTTTTTTAAATATCGAGTGGAAATTTGATCTAATCAAGTAGGCAAGACATGTAATATAGACATTTTCAGATGAAAACTTTACAATCAGAATTGGTAGAATAGAATGTTATTTTATATTTTTATCAAGAATTGTAGATTGTCACGTTGGTATGTTTTAAAATAACCAATGTAATTATCACTCGCCTTAGTATGCACATTGCACATTTCTGAAATTAAACTTTGATAACAATCACTTTCCGAATCCAGCATTGTACAATTATCCCAATTATATTACATTTATAACAATTTATTTAATATACCGCGATATTTAAAGATAATGAACCTTAGTTTAAAAAAAAGTCATAATTTAGTGCCTAATTGGTCAATCATACGATAGTGTCATGTAGTATTCACGGATTGTTATTGTACACGACATTCTGAACGTACTAAAGCTTCTTCGTGTTTGTTCGTGAATTGAATCTACAATCGAATCGATTATTTCAGAATCGACATATGTGACATTGAGCAAGACATGTGATCACAGCTTTTATAAATTTTTTTCTAAAAGACCTGATAGGATGTGACCAAGTAGCAAAGACATACATACATTTGACGTAGAAATCGTCAGTTGAAGGAATCGTCAGTTTTTCACAAATCTTTAAAACCAGAACTGATGGAAGAAAACGTGATTTTGTATTTTCCCCAAAATTGGAAAACGTCACATATGTCGTTTATGAACTAGCCAATTGTATTAGGGGAGCCAGAATGTAATGTCGTTTCTTTTACATTAAATTCAAACAAATAAATTTATAACAAGTTTTTATTTTTAATCAATTATGTAATCGCCCTCGTTACCAACAATCTTTTGCTATCTAGTGTGCAAATTTTCAATGTCAGATTGATAAAAATCAATAGACATTACTTTCTGGTCCCCATAATATTATCACCAGCCTCGGTATGCAACCTTTCTGAAATCAAATTTAAAATTTAAAGTTTAAGAATTATTCCAATTTACATTACGTTTATTATTTAACCAGTGATCCTTAATCACGAATATATTACCTTCAGATAGACTTCCACTGTGTTCTTGTAGTAATTCTGTACTTAATTGTCTCGCGGACTGTCCAATATAAATGAAAAGTTAATTTACATATGATAGTCGTCTTTGATCTCGCGAAATTTGCGGGACGTTAATTAGATCGGTAATACAGAGTGCCATTCCTCAACACCGGAGCAGTGAAATTAGTACGTTTTCCCATCGCAGTGTGAAATTATGGAAACATCAACGGATAATTAAGATGACCGTTCATCTTCAAGAGACGTCTGATTAGAATAATTAACAGCGAACGTACCGCACGCTGTAATCACCCATTCAGTAAATTCGATGAAACTCTGTTCTCATTGTAATATATGGAAATTGCCTGCAGCTTAGAGCATGCGAGCACGCACGCGTACTGATACTTCGCGAGGTACATTGTGCTCGTAAAACGGCATCAGGATGTCTGTTGAGCTCGAACCTGCGCGATCGAGATCCATCGGCTTTTATTACACTTTTAATGGAGGTTCTACAAACAGTCACGATGTCAGCCATCGTTTTCAGCATATGTTTGGCACATCTCCACGATGTTGCATTGCGGAAACTGTTGTAAAAGTCCGCGAATACTGGAATATCTTTGATTTGGGTAGTAGGTACATAATGGAATAAATATACAGTGTTTGATTAACCCTTCGCGGTCACCCGGCGTCAAAATGACCGCAAACGCAACTTTAAGCTAGAATTACTATAAGTTATTAATTTTATGAAAATATATTAAAAATTGCCAGAGTTATGATTTGTTTAGTGAAAAATGTTTTTTTTTACGCATTGCCTCCTTGCTGATTTTTGTTTGCCATTTTGAAAATTTGATACAAACTTTTTGCCATGATATTCTCATTCTGAAAGGTTCAAACTAATATCCTGAATTTTTATGAATCTTTCCGAACGATACTGGCAACGCGACAATCGTTTAAACATGGCTGTTATCATTGAGACCTCCTGCGACCGCCGCGTTATTTCCAGAACGTGTGACTTCGCAAAGTAAAAGTTGTATAACTATAATAGATAAATCGCTATTGGAATATCTTGAGATAAATTTTGAGACACGTGTCAAATTAATCCACTAATTACTATATTAATATTCTCTCACATGTATTACTACTTTTTTCTACTAATTTTATCTTATTCTATTTTTGCATTTACTCTTATTACTTCGTTATTAATTAAGAGAAACGTATGTGTGAAGGATACTCTATTATACAACGTTTTACCTTTTTTCTTTTCAGTCCTTTCAAGTTTATATACACTAGAATGTGAATATATATATATATACTGTACTTACATGAACCTGCAAAGGAATCAAGTAAAGAGAGGCAAAACGTTGTATAAAGCGTCCTCGACATACACTTCTTTCCGGTAAACAATTTTTGTTTAAACGTTGCACAATGCAAGACATAATAATTTAAAACGTCTCATCAGAAATACTCTGATATACTTCAAGTGTTTTTCATTTTAATTTACCATTATTGCTAGGATTTTCTTCACGCAGTTAATTTTGTTAACCCTTTTGATTTTGAGGGCACTTGGAAGCGCTCGATCCATGTGTCGAACAGACGTTCAGCGACTATGCTGAGTAAATTGCACTATGGAATTCTCTGTCAGCTCGTGCTGAGCGTACGAACCTCGGTATCGTTGGGGTTGATAACCCTTCACAAAGGTAGATGTGTTACAAAATTCCGTCACTGTGACCGACATGGTCGATGCGTTCACCTGCATTTCGACCATAAGATTGAATGATCTTGTTCGCGGATACTAGTCCACTCGATTATATTGCACTTGCGCGAATTGCCCACTCGTAAAGTGCATCCTATCGGAATTAACTGGCGATAAACACGTGAGGCGTGGAAAAATTTCTATGCACGGTGAACGGCGCTGCAGCGCAGGAAGCAAAATAAGCTGGATGATCGTAATCCGGTGAATTTTTCCGTTTACGTCCTTTTTATTCGAGCGTTTCCGGTCGAATCTTTAGCACGATCTGCTTCGTGTTCAATTTATGAATATCCTGCGAAATGACAATGGGAGAAAACGGAATGGAACGAATATCTCGAGGAAATTTTGTTTCGCACTTTAAAACTTGTGTTTCGTATGCTAGCATTATTATATAAAAATTTTATGATATGACTATATCTGGAAATATATTATTTTAATTTTAACTTTGGAATGAAGAGCGTGAATATAAAATAACCACGTTATATAATTTTTTTGTTATCCATTTGGGAAGTTTTATTTCCGTGTTCTCTTTTATAACATTTTTATTTGTACAGGATATATTTTTCAATATTTGTTTATCCTGTCATCCTGGTTATATGTAGTAATATTATAGTGGTAGTAATAACTATTGTATATAACATTATAGGTAATAGAAATTTTGTTGTGTATAACACCTTACAGGTAACGAGAAATATCTTTTATGGCAATGAGTCTTGACTATATTAATTATAAATAGTAATGATAACTCATATGAGTATATAATATAGTATAATAAGAGAGTACATACAAATGCCAGAAGTGTTTTGAAATAAAATAATAAACAACTAGCTCCTTCTCAGATTACATTAATTCTGATTGTGAATTAAACTTATTAATTTCAAATATCAATTGTGTAACCACCTCGTAAATTTAAACAAAAAAAAACTGACTATAGCAAAGTGACAACTTGAACGGTGATTATTCTAGTTCTATTAGCTAATTTTGACCGTCAACCGGATCCGGATGGAATTATACTACTACGTATATATAAACGTGTTGAAAAAGTAAACAAATATTAAAAAATCAATAAATTGTACAGCAACTTTTATAACTCTTAGATCTTTTTTTAGATCAATTCCTGAGTTGGATATGAATCGAAAAGTCTGCGTCCATTTTGCGATTTGAGAAATTCTTACCGAGATATAAACAATTTAATGTGTCAGGAGTACGCGCATGCGTGGCTGCACGATCAGCTGATTGGGATAAATTAGCGCGCGTTGCGAATCGCACGAGTAAACGTTGATTGCTCATATTTAGCTAACGAAGCTTCAAATTGCAAAATAGTACAGAACTTTTCGACTATTTTTTTCACGAAGAATTTACCTTCATATACAGTTCCACTATCAACACCTTGTACGTACACGAAATCCAATGTTGAACGTTGGTTTCGTAGAAAGAACGGAGAAGAATCCAAGTCCCTCAAACAGATTCACTCTCAATTTTTTACATGTACAGAGGAGATCGTTGTGCACAAGAGCAGAGTTCTATTGGATTAAAGGATGAAATAAGGCACCGATTCGTTAATTACTTAAACGGAGGAGGACATTAAAGGCAGCCATCGCTGTAAGGATTACGTTCATGACGTTGAACGTGGCGCAAATCCCATCGACTTTCCAACCAGTAATCAAACGCAACTTTTTATCCTCTTTTTTCTGTGAATTATCCAAAGAGCAAGCTTTGCATGCCAAGTCGAGTTGCGTACAGGCGCTGGGAAAACCGTAACATAAAATAGACGAGCACAACAGGAAAGCTCGAGGGAAACCTGAAACAGCGATCGCCGTTGAATGAATGGGCTCCTGGTGAATGCGTTGCGTCGATACATAAGGGTATAAAGGGTTCGTCAGATTCGTTAAATGAAAAGTCATCCGATTACGCGTTCTGACCGACCTTGTCGATACATGTTTCGTTGCGTGCGCGAAATATGTGCACATTGCATGTATTGACACTTGAATTTGATCAGAGGTGGACAAACTTGTCAAAGGAAATGACTTCATTATTGACACACTTTTCTGACAATCATTAAATGCAAACTCTCTCATTGCGATGCATTGACACTTGGTTCTGACCAAAGGTAGACAAGGTTCTTAAGGAAAATGACCCAACTATTTAATGAATTTTCTATGCAGTATTTTTTGCCTGGTTTATAATATTAAGCGATAGAAGTAATAATTCATTACTTTATAAAATATATATTATAGTGTTCGAATATTCGAATATAGACAAAAATTGACTCTCAGTAATAAAATTAACGAACGAACTTAATAAAAGTTGCTGTTTTAAAATGTTAGGTTGGTGCAAATGAAGTGTTATTTTTACAAGTGAAATTTTTACTATGTAAAGTATTTTTAAAACATTATGTATTAAATCAAAATAATTTTCACATAATTCTACACACCTTTTTCATAGATTGTTATCTCCGGATTTAAAAGGTTTTCACAAGACACAAATTGTTCAAGAAGCAAGAGCAAGTATTCATAATTTTCGATAATGAGGTTCTAATATTTCTATCTTAAACGTTCTTAGTATTTAATATACGTGTCTTACAGTATATGTATTCCTCTTCAATATGACTACAAACAATTGACGACAGAGCAGCGTACTCATTTAATAACACTGAATGGCCAGTTGGGGCTAAAATATAACTTTAGTGTTCTCCAGTACTCTTGTGTGTTCTAACTCTAACTGTATAGCTCTCATCCGCAAGCTCTGCACCCAAAACTTTCTAATACCTGCTCTTTGCATTCGCTAAGCCCTTTTAAACTTCTCTCAAACAGAATTCTCTCATTGACTCTAATAAAGTCCTCCAGTCCTTCTATTCACGACTGGACATCCTTAAGGACTCGTGTCCTTACAAATATACACGTAAACGGTTCTATTTGAAACTTTATTGTTCAATATATTACTCCTATATTATCAATCAATACATTACTCGATGCAAGATTGTAAGAGGCTTGGGTCTGAGCTGTGACAACCTGACTTACAAGGAAACATATCCAATAGACACACAAAAATGACAAGACACGTATCCGATTGATCAAATTTATGTGGTAGGTAGTTCTCAACACAATATTTAACACGAACTTTTTTTATCGGTAATCGTCGATATCTTCAACTTCACTAATGTCTTTGTAAACCAAATTAGGCAGATTCGCAAAGATAATTATACTACGTACAATTTTATCATTTCCGAGATTACTTGAATAGTAATAGACGCATAAGAAATATTCGTGTCAACTATAAAAAAAGTTAATTGATTTTCTGACTACGGTGTTGTTTACATGTACTCTGTTTGGGTGGAGAAATATTGATTCGATTTATTTAGTTAGGCTTGATTGGACGTCTTTTTGGGTCACTTTTTTGGGAGCACTGGCCAGAATTGAGAGAGGGAAACACGACATGGAAAAACAATTACAGCTTGGACACTTTTACAATAACTGGTATAGAAATGTATGTAGTGAAGAACATATTACGTGACGAGTGAATTACTCTGCTTAAGAGCTGACAGTTATTACGTAATTTCTATTTATTTATCCCTATGAAGACTTCTGCATTCTCTGCAGACTCTGTACTTTCTTAAATTATATATACCTTGTTTCACAGTTCTCAATTATTAAAACAATTATTGAAACAATGTTTATAACATAATAACATGTTTTGGGATACAGAACTTTATTTTTGTCTCGTCCTATAATTTAAAAGAATATAATCATTGCAAAGTGTTCAATTCTAGACACTTACATTTAATGTTATTTTACCAACATTAATTTTGTTTAATCAGCTCATTTATGTCTTATAACTTCATATATGTAGTATTATGCAAAAATGTATTCAACATTTGCAGCCTTTCTAAATAATAATGATTTATACTCATGCAAGTTTTGGTTTCCAAGTTATTATCTTCTATATTTATGCAATTGATCGTTTTCTATAATCCATTGATTACTACTTTTAGTAATCAATTACTTTTTTTTTGATAGCTACTTTTGATATCATACATCTCACAACTTTTTAATCAAGATTATCTTACACACTCTAAAATTATCACGTAATAGTATGTTATAGTATGTTTATTTCATAGAATCGTTCAGATTAGTTTTCGAGGAACTTAGTTTATCGCTAGTTCACAGAAATATGGCTTTCATAGATATTTACTTAGGGTTAATTAAGCTGTCGATTTCTGTAATTAAAAAATGATATTTATCAGTAGATAAATAAATATTAAATTAGCCTTATGGCTGACATTCCATTTATACAACAAACAATCTCTATGTTAAATTATCGCGAAGACGTAAGTAGTTTCGTTGTTGTTACGAGTATCTGATATTAATAGATTCGTGGAAACATAAATTACTAATAGCATATGACCAACCGTTATTTCAAGTTACCCAGATATTCCCAGATGCTGCGATGAAAATAGCGGCTACTAAGCGCATAATCACGGCAACTGCTATATAGCCACTAACGTCCACCTGTTTCATCGACGGAAAGAATAGCAGTAAGTGGAATTTTATACGTCAATCATCTGCTTCCGCGTCCGCAGTCGACGAGCGATAAAGTCTTTCCTCTTTGAAGCATAGGCGCACAAACTCCAGCTTGTGGATAAGTTTGACCCCTTTATTAACATTATTCGACCATGGAAATGAAATAAAACTATGTAAAACAATCTATATGATAAAAATTATGATATAATTATATTAATTATATTAATTATAATTCTATTTAAAAAACGAAACTTCACCATCATATATTTTAAATTAATAATATAAAAAAAAATTTCGTTTACGTCACGATATAGAGCCCATTGTATCCTGTAATTTATATGTAAACAATCTTTTCGTATCATCGATAGTTACTGAAATATGCGTTTATCACACTTTAGCGTGGACACCCTGTATAGTTTATTCCTTACTATTCACGTACCTAAGATACTCTATTCTGATATGATTTCATTTATATTTAGATACGTCCCGTAAGATTTTGAAACATATACACTCAGACATTTTATATTTAAATAATTCTTTCTGTTTTAAAAATTATATACCGTAACTATACATAGAGATTTTTGTTCTTATTCAGTTCCGAATATTCTGAATATAATAATTCTTTTTTGTCGCTTCATTATTATTTCTCATTTTTTATTATTACTTCTTATTGTTAAGGAAGAAGTATCGCTGAACCATTCATCTTCTTCTTTTCACATTTTTTTTTTACTGCGCTGATAACGAAGTTATAACTTTTTACACTTACTTAATGCACCTTGTATACTTGAATTGGCATTATTCTTACAAGGAAAATACGATAGTATTTGTTTATTATTAATTATACATTTTTTGGGTTGATCTGCTAAATGGGAATAAGGGGCAATCAACAATAGTCATTATATAATTGAATAAGGCTCATTATGTAATAATATATTTAAGTATAAACTGTGTAATTTTGAAATAGAAATTATGAAAATGAATGCCAGTGAATGTTAGAAAATACTTTTAATGAAACGCGTAAGGGTCTATACAATAATCATTTACGTAATAACAGTTTGATATATCATAAAATCAACTGTCTTCGACTCCCACGAAACGGACGGCTTTTATTTAGAATGCTCAGGTGAAAATTGACATTTTCAACAAATTGTAGGCTAAAAAAAAGAAGTTATTTATGAATCGACCCAATTTCTATTTATTTACACTGCCGCTCAAAAGTACCCGAACACTTGCGAAATATGTACATATGTATTGCCGTTGCATAAAAGTCATTTAAGTACCTAAAGTAGTAACCAAAATCGATTTTTATTAGTTTCTTACGAAATAGTTAACGGTTTAAATTAAAAATTACATATGTCGAATTTAGTAGTACTTCGGTCAAATTAAATATGGGATTCATCGATGTATCCGCCGCGGTTAGATTCGTATTACTGCTTGCACACTAAACTTGTACTAATTCTTTTCTCTTTCAAGAGAACATAAACATATCATCAACAATTTACAGACACTTGATACATATCGAAGAATTCCCTGAACTCGTTCTCCATAGACGTGAAACAAAGTGGAACCTGAGATTCTTTTAAATATCGAGACCGTTCCGTTAGATTTAGTATTGCTAGGCAGGAATTTTATTTCTGCATACTCGTTATATAATTTGTACATAAAAATTAATTCTACTATCCAATGGTAGGTCAAAAAAGATAACAATAATAATTACAATTGATATAAGTGTTCTAAATACCTTTCGTACAATGTTAAACTATGTTTTTGTTAAACATAATGATAACTGTGGCATAAGATTCAAGAAGCATTCGCGGTTTAGAACGTCCGAATGTTTCCCGCATTGTTCGTTTGTTTGAGTGTGGCTGATCGAGTTGGCGCGGTGCTAAAGGGAATTGGCGCGCGTAGCATGTGGCTTGCGTGGGCAGAGGGTTTCAGAGTGTTCAATTTATTAAATAAACTTTATATTTTTGTTCATCTTAACGGTGTTTATCGTTTTGCACTGCAAACCTTCCAACAGTTTTATACAACAGAAGCGAGCGTCCGGATACTTTTGAGCGGTACTGTATCTTACTTACCTTACCGATAAAGAAGGTTGCGCACCGCTGCTTTAAAGTCATAAATTCGTCGTTGCTCAATTACCCAAACTCCCTAAACTCCCGGAACGTTCCCTCCGTTTGCGACCGCCCGGTCCGATCTCCCCGGTTCAAGACCCGCTCGAGCATACCCCGGAAAAGTGTCGAACGCAGTTGTCGTCGATCCTTGCCAACTTCCCAATTCGGGAAATGACTTCCACAATCGGATGAGCACCGATGAATACTCTTGTCTCCCTCCGCGACCTCCTTCTGGTTTCTTCTTTTTACACCGTCGACTGGGCGAGCGGAGGCTTTATTGCGGCCGCGTTTGTAGGTATGCGGATGAAAAAGCATAACGCGAATAACCGCAAAAGGGAGAAAGGGGGAAGTGAAAAGGGAGGATATCTCGGGCGCGGTACGTGCACCAGATACGGCCTCGGGAAGGAGGTTCTCTCCTCTCGGCCTGACGGAGGAACACGACAGAGGGCGACGGCGGGGGTGGAAGGGAGAATCGTAAAACGTAGCGCAGAAGCGGCATAGTGGCGGCAGTCGCAAGTGATAGGGCTTTGAAGGCGAAGAGAGGGTGCAAGGGAAGAATCGAGAGGGGAGCTGGCCACAAAGTAGGCGCAGCGCTTTATCGTCGACTATATAAAGTCTGAGACACTCTCGCACTCCCCCTTACGCGTACTCTTCTTTCCTCTAACCCCTCCTCCCCAGGAAATTCTCGTCCTTTCTTTTCTTGTCTTTCTCTCTTAGTCGCTACTTTTTTTGTTCGGCCCCCTCCCCTCCCTCCCTTTCTTTCGTTGCACCGTTTGCCTCTTTATCTTCTCTCTTGCACATCCACCCACGTGTCGGCTCTTTGTTCATCGTTTCGTCTTTCTTTCCAGCGTGTTGGTTCAACTCTCGTCCGTCCGGTGTCGTTCTCTTTTCTTCATCCTTATAACCCATTTTCCACCCCTTTCCGCGACTTGTAATTGTCCCCAGGTTTACTTCGACCCCTACCCTCTATTCTTCTCTTTTTTATTCGTCGTCACTCAAGCTCGGTTACGTCGTTCCTTCTCCTTTCTCTTCGGTCTATCCTTGTGCTCTTTTCTCTCTTTTTTTTTATTTCTATTAACAGAGCCTTCTCTCTCCCTTTGGTTGCTTGCAATTCTTAATTTTTTTTAGACACCCTTGGACTAGAAAGGTCACCGTTTATGTCTCTTCGATTCGAGCGATTGTAGCCACGAAAAACCGCGGGTCGAACTTCAAAGCGGTGCGGCGCGCGTGTCGATCCAACAGTTACTAATGCAAACTGGAAAATTTAGTATTTTTTTTATCGTATTTTCGCGAAAGCGATGTGGACAGATTGTTGAGTTATTCCTACTTATAAGATCGATCGCCATATTATTTGGAACTACCCTTAATTAAACATTGAAAAGAATTTTTCAGATATGGCACAAATAGATTACAACAAAAAATGTCTCAGATAATGTGTTCAGATTTTTTTGTGCTGGAAACAAAGATCGCGTAGCGATTTATATTACCTTCTAAACAGGAGCAATTTTTAATTAAAAAATTCATTCATTTTGTCTTGCGTATGTAGCGTAATTAAAAAAAAAAATAAGATCAATGATTTCTACGCATGAGGCACCGATGCCACTGAAGTTTTGACCCAAGAGTCTAATAAAATTTTTCCTTTCGTCAGCTCTAAAAGTTTTAGTTAGCAGTTATGACTATTAAAAGCAAGAAAATTTGATAAGTTCTGAACTGATACCGGGAGTGTTTTACAACGACATTGTCAGTTTTTTTTATGACGCCAGTCTTATCCTCTGCGTCCGTCGTCGTTTCGTTTCCTCTTCGCCTTTTATCTGCGGCTCGACCGCTCGTAACAAGTTCTTCCTCCATTGAGATGCGCTCCCCGTCGATACACCCACGTGTCTATATCTGCCGTATAAATCTGCCTGCGTGGGTGTGCGAACGTGAGAGGGGCTTGTGTATATGGGTAAAATCCATTCATGGACGTAGGATGCGTCGTGCGCAATTGCGCTGGGAGCGCAGGTACGCGGAAAGGTAATGATGAGGCGTTTTATGATGCAGTAAAACGCGCCGCGATCGCAGTTAGCGTCGAAGGTTGTCGGATACGGTGGACGACGCATGCTGCGTTATTTTATCAATCACTTCAATAAATTAACGAAACCTCAATTCGCGTCAAATCAAATCCTTCTTGAAGGTTTGGTGTTACACACTGCGCATTATATTCATTTCCTCTTACTTTGTTTTAATTAATGCGCTACTACTTCTGTTAAGTACGTTATCTTGCAGGCTCTTTATAGTTACTTCTGAAAATATAAATTTTATTCAGCCGAAAATTAATCTTTTATTGTTGCATTAAATTAATGGAATAATGTGTAAGGCTTACATTGTTGAGTGTAACAAGTTCTATTCAAATCTAGTCACTTTTCTTATTTTGTTCCACAATATTGCATCCGCCATTTTGAATGTCCAGATTTCAAGTTCAAATTTGAAATCAGCGCCTCAAAAACCCCTGTATACCAAGTTTCATCCAAATCGAATCACTTTTCGCATTTTGATGCGCCATATTGGATCTGTGATTTTGAATTTATGCAATATATTTGAATATATTGAAAAACCCCTGTATGCTAAGTTTCACAAAAATCGTTTGAAAGGAACTCATGAAATATTCAAAACAATTTATGTAAATGTAATTGTTGCCAACTTCTTTCCGAAAATACTACGCTGAAGACCGTGTTTACGATATTTACTACTTCACTACGTCATGCGTACGTATGTCCAGGAATTTACGTAGACACAACTCAATCGTTCATTCATAAGTATCTATTCGATAGTAAACTTTCAAGTGTTAAAACTCGTCGCGGAGTCGTCCGATTCTATTCTAACAAAATACAAATTGAAGAGCGGAGATTCTACCATCTAATAGATAGTAGTTATTCATAATAATTTAGATTAATTGAAACTATAGCGCGATAAAAGTTATCTTTTTACCTTCCTTCGTGGGAATTTATCTACTATTTAAAAACATGCAGAAGGGAAATAATTTCTGCTTACAAGCTGTCAGGTTATATTTTCTTAAAATATTAATTTTAAGATAATTTTGTGTTTCGCATTAAAGTATATCTAAATTCGTAAGATGGAATAGTGTACAGCAGTCATCCTGAATATCTTTGACACGTGCAATTTTTGACGCCAGGGTAAAGCTGCCACGATGGAAATAGGGAGAACCATCCCCCTACGAACGTACCGAAACGAACGAAGGACTTCCTGATCGTAGTATTACTCACCGCTTGATCTTTATCGGTGGGAACTATCGTAGATCTCCAATAGAATTGTTAGGGGTTCGGGCGATTTACACTGTCTAACTGGTAACTGATTGTATTGTTCCCCGCGTTAAACGGAGGCATATTCACTACTGTTACTGTTGTGTGTCCAACTCTCCAGGCCGCCCGTCGCACATTGTGTCGCTTATTGTTAGTGCACAAAATTCAAAAATTCGAAGTATCGATATACTAATAAAAGAATCTAATTTTCAATATTATCAATAACTTCTACTTAATACACCAATTTGTCGTTACAATTAAAGCATGAAGTTTAAGAAAAAATGTATGGATTTTTAATCGACTGCGAAAAGGAGGAGATTACTCAATTCAACATGTATATTTTATTTTATTCAAATACATGCCAATGTCAGAATATGTATTTCTTTGATTTTATTTTTACAAGTTAATTTTAATATTGTAGCACCTTTAAAATAAATACGTAATTTGAATAAATTAAAAATAATTTGTCTTAATCTTTTATATTATAAGTTACTTAACTTTAAATAGACTTAAGAAAAAGTATCAGAAAGTACCGCCGTGATATTTAAATCTTGTAATCAATTATACAGGGTGTTCGGTAACTGATGGTACAAGTGAAAAAAGTGTGATTCTACAAGAAAATATAAGTCGAAAATATAGAATACAAATTTTTCATGCGAGGCTTTGTTTTGGAGAAAATCAACTTTGAGTTTTCGCCAGGTGCGGCTGCACTTGATCATGTCTCGTTGTAACGAATCTCACTGTAGATCGTTGTCTCGATGGTTATTATCGCGGTTTAAGCTTGTTTTTATCGTAACAGGAAGATTAGGAACACGTAATGAAATAGAATGTTGAAGTAATCATAAAGTTTATTGTTACAGAAATTGCTGAAAATATTGCACATTCTGCCCAATACATACTTCTGGTCTTCTAATTAAATTTCTATGAACGGTTTCTAACGTATTCGATTGTTGTAATGTATGAAAGGCTACAATAATCTTTTCTTTCAATTGCTCGTGTTAGAAACCAGTAAGTGAGGAAGAGGTGAGAATAACAGGCTGATAATGGGATGCAGCTTTTAAGGTGAAAACACAATAATGGTTTATTGTAGTTATAAAAGTACAACGTGATATGGCTGTTACACACAAAAGCTTCACAGAACAAGTGAAGACAGATGAAACAAATGACACATACATAATGCTTACTGTATGCATTGATACTCTCTCGACAACTCGCAACTTGTGATTTTGTTAGAAAACACAATTGATTTAATATGACTCCATAAATAAATGTCAAAGCGAAATTTCAAAGTCAATTTTCTCGAAAACAAAGCCTCGCATGAAAAATTTGTATTCTATATTTTCGACTTATTTTTTCATGTAGAATGATCCCATTTTCGCTTATACCACCAGTTACCGAACACCGTGTATAATCGCCATAGTTGATTATCACTTGTTCCTATTCAGCAGGCAAATTAAAATTGCTACCTGCAAGGAGTCTTTTTAAACGCGTGATTATTTGTCACCTGTAGCGGAAGTTATGTATGAATGAACCCAATAAATATCGTTTTTACGAAAATATCGTTTGTTACGAGCCGAGCGCTGTGAGGGGCTTGTTTCGGTCGCGCTGCCAAGGATAGTTGTCGTTTGGACAATTTTTGTTAATGGGGATGTGCGTCCGTGGACGCACCTACGTATGGCTAACGTAGGGTTGCCACTAGCAGGTTGGAAAGTTTTGTCGTGGACGCACCAACGTATGGCTAACGAAGGGTTGCCACTAAGGAGGTTGAATGTCGTGGACGCACCTACGTATGGCTAACGAAGGGTTGCCACTAGGAGGCTGGCTGTCGTGGAGGCACCTACGTATGGCCAACGTAGGGTTGCCACTAGGATTGTTAGTTGGCCTCGTAGCTTCTATTATGCAATACACCTCGAGCGGTAAAGGTGTATTGCTGTGAGTCTCCTTAAGGGGTTAGTCGCAGTCAGGAAAATGGAAACGGACAGTTTCTTGTGTGTTTTTTTTAAAGGTATTAAATAATAATTTTTCTGAATGAAATGTAAATATATTACAAAGTATGTCTTAAAGAACTATAAAAGAATTTTTGTTTTAAGAAAAGGTTAATTCATTTCGTCATAACAGGCGATGGCGTGGGTGGCCACTTGGTTTGCGGTGAGCAAGATTTCTTCAAACTGGTGCACCTGAAAACAAAACTAAAGGTAGATTCAGAAAATATATTAGACGAACGGGTCCCTGATCGAAGGATTTTTTATTTTCTTGTATAGTTTTTTTTTTATCCTGTATTGAATCGCTCAATTTTAGTGAAAAAATTGAAAATCAACTTCAAATGTACGCCATCTTGTTTTAAATTAATTTTTCCAAAATCCTTCGTTCAGGGACCCGCTAGACTAATATATTTTGGAAATGTACCTTTGTTTTTGTTTTCAGGTAAACCAGTGTAGAGAAATCTTGCTCACCGCAAACCTATGTTTTGAAATCATCGTTTACGTCATCGGCTGTTATGACGATATAAATTAAATGTTTCTTAAAACAAAAAATGTTTTTTAGTTCTTTAAAATATGCTTTATAATATACTTAATTATTACTTATGGAAATTATTATTTAATAACTAAAAAAAAATCACAAAGAAATGTTGTTTTTCCTCTTCCTGACTGCGACTAACCCCTTAACTAAAGAATTCAAGGAATAGGTATTCAGAAAAAATAGTTAGATTTAATCTACTAAACTATGTATATATTAAAGGTTTGGTTAATGGACTATACAAGTGGTTTTTGTATGTATCGCGAAAACTAATTCCTCGTCTCAAGGTTACGCACCGAGGTTGAAATGCGGGGATCACGTTTACAATTGAACAAGTATTTACCAAAACGTTTCAAGACTATGTTCGATGGGGATTCTACCTGATCTTGCGACGAGGTAACACGGTGTCTGCGTCTGGTACTTCTCGATTACTATAACCCGAACTTTACTTTACTTTACTTTACTTTACTTGAAGGGATTTCTTCCCGATCTTGCCTCGCAGGTTTAAGATATAGCGCGACGTAACTTTAACGTGTCCTCAAGAAATGAGTCCCAGAGATGCGAAACGCATCGGTTTATATACTCTAAATTCGGTTAAAAATCGGTAGTGGGAGTTGATTCTATGAATTCTATGCTGCTGTATGCGGAGATGCGTAGAGGCCCGTAGCTCCTATTTTTTCCGTGGAAATCAGTCCCGCGACGCGCCCTAGTTTCTTAGTAAAAACTTTATCGAAGGGCCGCGGCCACATCCGCTCGAAAGGGCAAATGTCACGGAGGAGAGGTTTCATAGAAATTACGAAACAGAGTGAAGTCTCCGCACGTAACACGTTTCTCGGAGAGCTAAGAGGAATTAGATCTTGGAAAATGTACCAACTAGGTACCGAGCGTAGCACAAGCAGTTGCTGTAAACGCTGAGGAGATTGTTGCGTTTATATCAGAGCGATTGTTACAGACAGTCTGCAATCGGTCAACTTTCTCAACGTATCCCTTTCGTTTGTGTGTTTCAGGCGAGGTGATTGGCCAGCGGTTCCTGGGAAACGAGAGCCACGTGGAGCACTTCAAGCTCCTGGAGCGCGCGACCACTTCCATCCTGATTGGCGCCAGGTAATTGTTACGTGATTCGATTCTTTCATGGGTGCCGGCGGCGCCGGGAGGGGTCACCAGATGGTCATCGACTAGATTCCAAGTCGTTCGATCACTGGGACCCGACTCCCAAGTTCCTGGCCGAGTCACTCCCTCGATTACGCAGCACGAGCCCGATGACGCGGTATCGCAGTCGCCTATGAGGCTGCCTGCAGCCCCTTATGACGTGTCCTCTTTAATTTTACATGAGTCGTATTCCCTTGGATCGATCGAGGCAACCGCCGGGGTATTTGATATGGAATAAATTGGTTTCAATTACCGAGTCGAGCTACGGCCAAGGAAAAACGTTTCGCGGTCGTCACTGTTATCGCGATTATTGTTGCATTACCGTTTTATCGCGCTCTTTGCTTTTCTTTTAACTCGATTCCGCTTTTTTTCTGGCCCACGTAATAAAGATCGTTTCTTTTGTTCGTGGAAAATCGGATGACAGATTGATCGTGGGAACGCTGGTTTCTTTCACTTGCTTCATGAGGCAATATTATAAAATAATAACGATTCGCTTGAAAAAAAAAATCTGTTTGTTATTGTGAAATGTAATAGCGATATTGGAATCTGTTACGTATGATCACTTTTTAAAGGTATTATCTAAATTATCATACATAAATGATGTGGTTTTTTTTTTTGCTATCCAAGGCAATGTGTCAAAGGCTTTTTAAATGCATATTACCATTAAGCTGTGAATGTTCACGCATATTCCTATTTTTAATTGTAATGAATATAATTGAAGAATTGAGATATAAATGAAATTATGTCTTGTCTTCTAAACAGAGTAACATGTATTTTATTATAGATATTTTATATATTTTATCCATTGGCGCACATTCTTGTAAATTTTCCTATATTTTCACTTGTCATAAATGCATAAACATTCGCAGTATAATTATCACCAATGGTATGTACAAATACAAATTTTCTGTAAAATGTATCCTGAATAGAGCCACGTGAAGATAGATTTAAAAAGCCAGTTAAAAAGCCTATGAGTCCTATCATGTTGCAGTTATTAGTAATATTTATTAGTAATTTTACAAAGGAACAAAACACTATACCCATAACAACATTTTAAAAGTAATTTATGATAATCACTATACAAGTACACTTTTTATGTAGGTAGCGGGTACAATATTCTCATATTAAAAAATAGTAAGAAACATATCGTAAATTTATAACGCGATGCATTGTTTAAATAGCTCTGATGTAATATATGATGTAATATATTTCAAAAATGAAATTTTACCCTTTAAATCAGCATTAAGTATTGCAACGGCTTCAATCCACGACGAGCACGTAAACTAGTGGCGTCACTATAGCGTGACCTTGTTATCCTATGGTGCCACTAATTCGGTTGCTCGCCGTGTGCTAAAACGGATAACGATGTCCAGCTCTGCTCTAGATAACAATTCATCCTTCATCCGAGTTTTTTACCGTAATTCCACACAAAATGAGCTTTCAAGTATTTTATTACAGATTGCAAACTTTTAAAATCGATCGAAGTACACGTAAATTTTTATTTGTTAATTTTTGTGTTATTCATTTATGAGAAAAATTATTGACATTAGAGGACCTAACTTTTTACACACTGACCTTATGTATTATATTATCGAATTATTGTAATTTTTATTTTATCAATAGCTTTTTTGGAGACCATTAAAGATACAAAATTTGGATAATTCATTTTATTTTAAATGACAGTAAAGAATGTAATAACCATGGATTTCATAGTGTAGTGACGTTTTTGGTTCAAGGTGGTTATAAAATAAATTAAAATTGGTTATTGTAACTTGAAAATTTATTAAATGTGTAAAGTATGTATATGTAATAGGAGCATACTTTTGTGAGTGACTGTAACTATCAATGACTTTTAGTCAGACATGATACTTTACCAATAGAACCGTTACTTGCATTACTAGATTTGAGTGTTTCCTACGATTTTGTAGATGCTTAAAATTCTATGCATTTCTAAGATTATTCTATTTTGTTTCCTAAATAACATGTACAAATATAGGAACAGCTAATGACCGTCTGAGAAACATATTTAGAATGAATACTCTATACCGCATCGGGTCCATCAGATAGAAATCATTTGTCCATATAAAACGCGTGACAGTTAAAAGAAAATGTAAACCTATCAAGTGAGAGAAAAATCGTAAATTCTAAATGGTTGCACAGAGGAAACACGAATAGATTCCGGTCGGCTGTGGTTTATGTTTTCGAATTTCACTCGCGACGCGTTTTATTGTGATAGTGGATCGTATTTCGCACCTTTGAATGCTTTCCTGACGCTTTTCTCACGATATGTTTCACTGTAGAAGTAGAAACGTATAGTCGGGCTCTTTAAACAGCACCCGGTAACAAGAAACGAAATACAGATCGAATTCGCTGAGAATGGATCAGGTATCGAATTGCAGCCACCGTGCAATTACAGTTCTTTCGTCGCGCGATTCAATTAAATTTCAGCGTCCCCATGCCAACCGATTGCCTCTCAGCATCTTAAATCTCCCACTCGATTTCTAATATCTTTCCCCTCCTCGATAATGGATTTTAAACTTTTCAATTTTATGTTTAAACTGTTTAAAAGTTCAATTTAAGATTGTATTTATTTCGATAAGAGGTATAGTTAAAGAGAAATTCAAATACGATGTCCAACTTTGTTGGTTATTCGAACAAACAATTACTAACAATGCTGGAATAATTCTTTCGACATATTGGTGGAAGGAAATTTGCTCTGGAAAAACATGAATGTTTGTAGAAAAACTACACAACATAAGTAATAAATACATAAACATGAAATTTACGGACCGTAATCTACAGATTAATTTAATTAAAAGTTCATATTTGAATGATATTTGTTGTGAATAAAAATACTCGCATATTGTGAAGAATTTTTTAATTATTATTAGTGGGGAATCTTGTTTAGTAAACATCTCCTTGTGATATATCTGACATTAATTGTACTAATTCTGTATGTGAATTATGGTGGTATAATTCAATTCACGTATGACGTTCATGGACCTTGAATTGTATGTCATACATCCTAACTATGTTTTTCTTAATGTTCTCTCTATTTATAACTTTTGTTGTTGAAGTGTCAAGAAGTTGTGTAAACTGTAACGTCTGCAGCATTCATTTAAATTTTAAAACGGTTATGGTTGAAATTAAAAGTTTAAAAACGAAAGATATAAAACGAAATATTCTTTTTATCAATCAGTAATATTTCAAACGCGTGTCTGGAGTGCAAAAGAGAAAAGCTACTAATTCGTTTATTGAAGATAAAGAAGTTTTGAAATAATAAAAGTAGAGAAAATCTAAATCAGATAATAAAATAGAGAGAAAAAAATCCTGTCCATTTTTATTAGGATTTCAATGTGCTTTCTTGTAACAAATATTCAATCTTCTTTTACAAGTTCTTTTTTTTTGGCCACAGTATGTGGGCAACTTTGTGTCCAAAGTTGTTGAATCTATAGTCGCAGAGTGTCGCGTGGTTAACTAAGTAGACCACGATTAGTAGTTATTACTACGTCGGATAATTGCTCGGTTAACCGATATAACACTAATAGCGAGCTCAACCGTTTGGCCAGTTAATTATCGTGAACCAAAGTTTGAAACACCGTGTAAGTGCCGAGGAAGTTTGAAGAGAAATTGTGTGTTCATGTGTTCATGAATGGTTTCATTAAATCAAATTGGTTCTAACTTTCTAATAGAAACTTTTTTTAACAATCTTTTCGCGGTTACTGTATAGGTGCAGGATAAGGTAAACGTCTTGGAAATCACTTTGTATATTAATTGAATCGAACGATAAACAAATGGTAATAGAAAATTAGGGAAAAATCTGATTTATAATTTTAGAAAAAATTCCCAATCATGTACAAATTATTTGAATTGCAAAGTTACGTTGTAAGTAAGTTTAATTTTATACTTGGCATAAGTTGTAAAATGTTGTTTATATATCACTCAATTTGATGACTTTGAATTCATTGAAATTTAAATTTGAATTTTATAGAAATATGTTTTATTGACTCTAAAACAGACTTATAGAAACATTAATATATAGAGTGATTTGAAAGTCTTAACAATACTTTTTCTTGACAAGTTTCATAAATTATGTCCTCACAATTACAGAGAATTTTTGGGATCGTTGCAAATAATGATTACAATGCTGCAAAACTCAGCAGATCTCAAGTATCCGGTTTCCTAAAAGAAAATACCTTGTTAATTTTTGAAACCGTTAAATAATCACATTGAATGGGTTTGAAAATGAATTGAAAGTGATAATGACTGCATTAGTGTCGAAATTAGGTGTACTTACCTTACGTTCACACGTTTTCATAGTGAAAACCTAGAGTTTCCCAATGAGATTTAAATACAGATTCCCATTATATTGTGACTCGCAACAGTTGTATGGGAAATTTGATTACTACGTCTGGTTATCAAACCATCGCCCATGGTGGTGAGAATTGTAATTGTATGCAATGAATTTCCTTTCTCATGAAAAGTACCGGCAACCTATCGCATGAAATCTTGACTGTGACATTATCATCGTCGTGTATCACAGCTAAAATCTTCTCATAAATATCAGATTAGCGAAAAACAATTATTAATGTGTGACGGAGAAATGATTGTGACAATTTGCTCAACAACATTACTGGTTAGGCGATGATCATACGAAATCGATAAAAATGAGCAACAATAACAAAAATAATTGTTATTTTTAAAACAATCTTCTTGTAAGATCTTACACGCAAAATACCAATCTTTTGACGAATCATTACCCTAAGACTTCTATCTCTGGAAAAGAAGTTATAATAGTATGAACTAACTATTCAAAAACCTGAGCAAATTAAACATAAATTATTGGAGACTAGGAGAGGTGAATAAAAATTTCGTGTTAATTTTGAACTGAATAAATATTAAACTGATTTGCTAATATTTTTTAGGAGCAAACCCTGATGTGATAAATGGAAACAGTAATTTTGTTTACATATGAGTTAAATGAATACAGTAATATCGTTTTCAATGGTATAAATCCTTACACGAGAAATCACTTATTTTATTGAAGTGCCACTGTACATAAAAAAAATGGTACGCTCAGAAAAAGTGGAATGATCTAACAAGTAGAAAAATTGAGCAAGATTAAACAAAAATTATTTTTTGTAAAAAATAAGGTTATACTTATTTCTTCGTAATTTTAATTGAACTGAATGTAACTGAATATTTAAATAAATTTGAAACTTATTTACCAATATTTTCTTGGAGAAAGCCTTGATGTGAAAAATAGACAGTTTTCCTTACTTATATGTAAGTAAAATACAACCAATAACGTGTAATTACATGGAATGGATTACTTTCTTACTAATTCTTTAAATCAATGCAGCACCAGTTCAAGCAGTGTATCAGCCGTTTTATTCGTAAATATCATACAATGGTTGCTGTGGGAAAATAAAGTCATGAAATTCATATTAAAATAACAACATGGTCAAAATTGATAATACCTAAACAACAGACGGTTTGGTCTGGCAATTAACACGAACGCATTGTTTATTGTTCCGCGATATCCTGTTAGTTGATTAATCTCTTTGTATTTGGTTCCATTTGCTTAAAAAAGTAGATCTGAATAATAGATAATCAACTTTTCATTTTTTTTATAAAACGAATGTACGTTGCTCTCGAGTTTTGTACAACAATTATCTTCACGTATTTATTTTATGTATTTAATTAATTTTCGAGTTAGAATAACTAATTGTACTTTAATTCACTATAAATCTTAATTAATATAACTTAAATGACAAACTGTTCGATCAAAACATTGGGATTTCCATAACGATTGCAGTTTAACTAAAATTTGATTATCGCTCTCGTGATTAAGGAGAACACGGAGTCTATCATAAATGAATCAAAACAAAACTTTATCCTCGTACAATATCTCTACAATGAAAAGGAATCATGCATAGAAACTTGAATTTTATAAGAATTTAGAATAATGCGATATTCAGTTATACATTATATTTGTATATAAAATTCCTTTATAGAGTTATGTTTCAGTATGAATTTGTATATCTTGCGGAGGGTAAACAAATAGCAAAATCATTAAACAATAAATCGAATTTGTATTATTATCAAGGAATACACATCATATAGACATTTTATCTTCGATATTTACTAAGCCAAACAAACAAAATCAAATTTCACTTTTTAAAATTGTCACTTCTAATAAAGTTTACTATTATAACCAACGTTACTGTACGTTCACTTTCCATTGGATAAATAAATTCAGAACAAATAGTTTTGTGTGATCTACAGAGTGTTTTATAAACTAAAACACTAAATGTTTCTGTCACTATCACATAGTTTGCTCTGAAATGAAAAATGTATTATTTCCTTGTTACATACATACAAAATAAACCGGTAACTTTAGTAAAAGCAATAAGTTTATTAAGCTTGTCAGAGTATGATGTATAGTTATTATTCTGCAGTAATTAATTTAAACTTCCAAGTTTGTATACACCGTTTAAATCGTCTTCAATAGTTGTTTGAAATCAATTCATTATCCAATATAATATATATTCTACTAAAAAATATAATAATTTAGAGAAAAAAATGAGTTCCGTTTCATTCAATAATTTCTAACTACCCCTAGAGCATGTGTCTATGGTTCATCGATCTCCTGTTTTCCTAAGAAGGCTGTTTATAGAATTTTTTTGAAGTTTTTCATTTTTAGTCGACTATAGGAATTACAGTTAGTGAGACGAGTTGGTTATTTCACGGTTGATTGGATCACGGAAGAATACCGACGTACTGCTTTGTCAGGATTAAATGAAGTAATTGCAGCGGAGTGCGCATAAACGAAGTTTCCAAGTTATGCTACGTGCGACGTATTAAAGCCGATATATCGAGTGTAGCTTAATATTCGAGCTAACTTAATACCGAACTTAATCAATTTAGCGTAGAACTTATTATCGAACGTGTAGCACTCACACGTCCTTGATTGAAAATTCAAAACTAAGAAACGTATCTTTTTCAGCTGGCATCCATCAAATCTCAAAAACTTTGATCCAACTATTTCGATCGTCTTTTAATTTTTATAAATTATTCCTTAATAAATTATTTATAATGTAACGTGGAATCGTCGTTAAATATCGCAATATACTCATGACGTAGAAATGTTAGTCTTGCTTTCCCGACGCAAATGCCATTTGTTTAACTTTATCGCGCGTGGCTGAACACAATTACTTGGCAATTCTAGCCTCAGGAATTATTTTGACATTCCAAGAGGAAAATGCTAATGAATTCTAGGTTTACAGTGGAATTTCTCAAGTTTTCTTCCAGTGGTACCAATCTCGAAAGCTAAGAAAGGGACAGACCCGTAGAGAAGGTGAACAGCAAAGGTTTGAGAATTTTAATCGAAGCAAATCCACGTCAGACTGCCTGAAAATTCGCGAGAAAGCTTGACCTAAGATGATAGTTCTCAGACGCTCGAGGGAAATTGGTAGCTTTGACAATCTCGAAACGTGTGTTGTTTCTATGTCTAATGGGAATCAGGGATTACCTGATTGGGTATTACTGCAAAATTAACGAAACAAAATATACAGGACAGACCATTTAAGGCAAGTTATCTGGATAATACGTTTATTGCTAAAGAGAGAAAATAATGTTAGACACAGAACAAATTTCTAGAATTAAACAATAAATCCACAAGTTACAACGAAATATGTAACTATGGATCTGAAACTGATCAAGGTGTAGAATTTTCCGCCAAAACTTATAATGAGGTCATCAAATAAGAGATATTTATATTCGAATGATACATATAAAATTCTTTCGAAGGGTGGTTTCTACCCTTAAAACCGCTTTTCTGTGAAATTTGAGAAGAGCTCTGTTATTAGGTTCTCATGAACTTTATTTCTGCAAAATTTCAAATTTTCGGCGTGTACCAATTGCTGAACTTTTCTTTTGTGAGCTGACATACACAACTGGTATTTTACCCTACGGCATACGATATATTCTTCAGATTTATTTGCTATGATTCATCACTTTTCCTATTACTTAAGGAATAGTAAAGGGAAAACTTTCTTCATCGAAATAGTACAAGAGACCCTGTTGCCTGGGAAAGATTACACTTTTGTAAATTGGATTGAGACTTTGCTGCGTGCATGACGCATTAGGAGTCGCGTCATGCGCCAAAGTTCACAGAAGGCCATGAGTCGAGGGATCACATTTGGGGAGTCTACACGTATCAACGAGAACAAGGATCAATATCCATTCTGATGTCAGTCCTTTTCACGGTAATCTTTTCAGATGAATCGAAGAACTGCCTGTCACGAGCAAGCGTTCAATTTATATAAAGGTGTCAACCTCTGTTCCTTTTCATGAATTTGCAAAATTGTCTCGAGCTCTTTGAATGTTCCAACACTAAAACTACCAAGCCGATCAGTTTGGCTCATGTACTTTAAAAATGACTTCATGTACTTCTCTCTAGAATTATTCTCTAAAATTATTATATAATGTAATTATTACAATTCTTGTAATAAAGAAATAATTTTATTGATAAAATAATGTGAGGATGGACAAGTCGGAGACGAAGGAAACCACAATTATTCAGTTAAAGAGTTTATTAAACTGTATGGCTGCATGCTCAGCTTGCATGAATGGCAATAATATTGCAATAAGTATGAATAATATATTAAATTTCTATTTCCTTTATATTAAATTATGTTAAATAACCTTTTCGTAGTCGGCGCAAATTGAAAAATTACTTACATTCAAAGTTACCAAATTTGGTTTAACTTTCTGTCGGTGGAACAAAACTTATGCCCTTAAATTATTGCTATGATCAATCTACTTTAGACATCATATACATTAACATTATTCAATATCGCCACCTCCATCAAATACTATCCCAACCTACTCAGACATTATCTTCATAGAGAGAATTATGCTAATATACATTCGCAGTAACCAATATTTCCACCCCAGGCCCCGCAAAAAAGAATGCCCCAAACCTACTCAGACAGTAGTTTTGTGTAGATAGTATACACATCATCTGTATGCAATATTGTCCCCCCGCATCGGCACAACAAATACATCAAACTCTCTCAGACAGTATTTCCACGTAGACAGTATACATGTATACATTAACAGCATTCAATATTGCCGCCTTCACCAAGAACTAACTCAAGCAGGACTTAAAAATGTTTAATTTTGCGCCGACTAGGAAAAGATTATTTAATATAAATTAATATAAAGGAAATAGAAATTTAATATATTATTAAATATCATTTAATATAAATTAAATAAATATTATTTCATACTTTTTAGTGCAATTTTAATATTTTTTCGAAGTCGGTTATACTTATTTTCCAAACATTATTTTATTATTCTCCATTAACGGGAAGCGTTGTTTCATAAGCCCTGTCACGTTTACCGTAATTACTAATGGTTATCCGGCCTTCCGTCCAGATTGTTCGGAAGGCGGGATGCGGAAAGATTGCGAGAAGGATTTACGAGGCAAGACTTAACGTTCTCGTTTTGTTTTTTTTTTCTAGGAACGCCATTTACAACATAAGTCTGCACGACCTAGCGGAGATCGTCGATCAGGTGAGTGTAAACGCTGAAAACCTTGTACCAGCCTATCTGAAAGCTTCGAATCTGCAGTGGCAGTGGTATTTTAAAGCCACGCACGGTTATCTGAAATCGGGAAAATTCCACCGCGAGACAATTCCGATTTTATCTCGGGAAACGTAGCAAGTGTTTTTAATGCCATGGAAGAAATACGATAGTTGTCGTCACGATACAACGTATACAGGGAGGTTAACGTTCGTTGGGAATAATATTTATTTTACCGTGTGTCATTTTTAACGTTGCTGATGAAATTGTACGAGCTTTAAATCGTGGCAATGCGTTTAATTTGATGCTTTGAAAAGGGATGCGATACGGAACAGTCTTTCAAACAGAGATGCATTTGTGTGAATGTTGTTCTTATTTTTGAATAAATTGGAGCAAATATGATGAGTCATATGTAGGTAAAAATTGGCTGGAACGTTAGGTACAAGTTTGTGTTTTAAAGAAACATATATTTAATTCTATTTATATCGTATATAAACTTAAATTAACATATTTAAGTTTCTTTTTAAACTTGTATTTAATTGAAACAACAACTTTCACGAAACATTCTGATTTTGAAAATATCAAAAGATGACAAAGAAACATTATAGATTGAACATTTATTTGAATAGACTGATAAACTGAAATAACTGAAAAATAAACGGAAACGTAGCCAATTTAACTAAGAAGTACTTATCTCAGAAACTATGTAAGTAGTACTTATCTTCACAATTTTTTAACTAGCGTTATGGATTTTTCCTCTCATCACGCTTTAAAACACATGAAATGCGAAACTTCATATGCAATAACACATTATCAGCGATACCAAAGCAACGAATTAAACGAGCTCATCATATGCAAACGAATTGTTTCGTTTCACCCGCTTCGAAAAGAGAAATATAGTCGTAATTAAATACGGGATGACCTGATACAATTCTCATTTTGTACTGTTGTGCGACAAGCGTCGATTTAAACGTTTTGTTTTGCCAGCGACTGATCGAAGGCACCAATGACACAAAAAAGTTTGGAAAAGAAGGTGTTAGTTTTATCGATAGAACCGGCTGGATGAAAGCCTGAATGGATTTACATGGTAATAGGTATTTTTTCGAGCTCTGCGTATAATCCACGCTATCCGGGCTCTCATCGCAAACACTGAGGGATTATCGATCGACTTTTGCGACCGAGCACGATTCTTGAACTCTGAAAGTGCCCGATTGCTCGTCAATTGATCTGTTGAAAATTTCACTCCCCTTTCAGGCTGAGTTTCTATTGCTCATTCTTCACGTTTCACTCGTTCGATCGATCGAAAGGGTTCGAGGGAATAGACTCGATCCTCTTAATACCTACTGCAGGCACGTTCGTTTGCCATAGATAGCGATTGCCTCGATGTCTGTTTTGATAACATGCCTTTGCGTTTGAAATTGATATTTTGGCGTCGATTCGTTTCCAGGCGTGTTTGCCAAATATCCGGTACTTGATGATACCCATGACTCTGGTGTCTTTGATTACTAGTTGTTTTGTTTCTTCTTCGACACATTTTTCGTTAGAATGCAAATAATCGATTTGTAGTTACGTTTGGTTATATGAAATTGTCATTGTCCTTATCAGTGTATCATTTGATTATAGTATTACTAAGTAATAGTAACTAAACTAAAAAATAGTAATTGCTAGTATATACTAATGGTATATCGACGAATCGATTTGCTTTTTTCCCATTTAATTAAAAAGATGTTATAATATTTATGCGAATTGTAGAATGTATTGAAACGTTTATTTTTATTCGCATGCAATAGTGGTAAAAGAATATGTTAAACAAAGTAAGTATCTATATTTAAAATTAACTTTTTAAATATATTTATCGACGTGTCGATATTTTCAAATTCTTTTTAGGAAACATACTTGAAATTTCGATCTCTACTTTCGATACTTCATTACAAAATTCTTGTTTTGCTATTAGAAGCATATCATGCATTGATTTGCTTAATGAAGGTAACCAGAAAGAAATGTTATTTATGATAGAAAAACATGTATCAAAGTAAATCTTGTTTTACTGTAAATTATTTTATGTGACTAATAACTGTTTAGATTAAGAAGGATTATGTTCCCTACTACATTTTTAATTTAGTTGTATACTTATTCATCTAATACAAAATTTACGCTTGGCAGTCCTTTTTTTACAATTGTGATAATCTTTTCATATCCAAGATTATCGAATTTTCATTTAAGTATCTTAACGTTCTGAATTTTCAAATTAATTCGTTCATTAATCGATTTAATTTCTCCCCTTTTGCTTTTAACGTTCTTTTATATGTAAAATGATACAGTATATACATATAATATATAGTCTATATAGAATATATATAAATAATTTGGTATATTGTATCATGCCAACTACAGCTGCAGGTACTTTTCTAAATTCAAGAAAAAAATACCTATAAATACAAGAAAACGTACATCATTTGGACCAAGACTTCAAGAACACGTATGCATTACATAACTGTTCATTATTCATATCTATATAATTATCAAGAATCTATATTTAATGTTTTGCACGGTGCAACGGAGAATTATCTCGTATCATCCCATAAAAACACGTTACATAGAAGTAGAATAGGGTGGATATATGAAAGTTGCAAGAATTCTCAACATATCAAGTTACAACATATCATTTGCTAGAATAGTCTCAAGACCTAAATTTTAACTTTATCAGAAATATTGCATCTTACGATCATCAAATATAATATGCAGTCGTTTATGAATTTTAAAATTTAACCTAACGAAATAAACTGTTCGTTCATTTAAAATCAATTTCTGTTGATACGCGACGACGAGTTTGTTGAGAATTTGTCCCAGGTGTTTCCAAAACGATAAAGGTATGCTGACTCCGAATAGGTTGACGCTCGTCAGCAGAATCTTCACGGATACGTCATGGAATTGGTCCTATCGGCAGACAGGTCTGCAGGAAGTCAAAATCACAAACTCGATATTGATCCTGTCGGAAACGACACGAGTCGCGAAACTGTGCTCGACGAAACTGGCTCGTGAGTGAAATCGATGGAAAGGGCGAGGATCGCGATAGAAGGCGTGAGTGAAGATAAAGTTAGGCGGAAGGGGAGTGGGAAAGAAGATCTTGGCTGCCAAGAGACGTGACGCAGCGCTGAGGCTGGAGATCGATCGGAGACGGGTTTCTCCAAGCCATAAAGTACTGTCGCTTAGAATAGAATACTAAAAGTCCCCTCGTCGACTCTATGACACTTTCCTCAGTACGGAGTTAGAGTTTGGTACATCGATATCGATGCCGAAAAAAGCTGACATCGTTGTTGCAGAACTTCCTCGGTATTAGTTTAGGAAGTATCGAAATTTCTCGTTGCTGATGTAAAAACTTATATCTTAAAATTTGTAAACAAGGGACTTATCTACTGTCTAATTAAAATTGAATGGCATCAATATCTTTTATCTCTTTGGGGCACGGTGAGATTAAAAGTGTCCCACCTTTTTGATGGACCGTAATGCACGGTGGGACATTTTTAATCCCACCTCGAAATTTTGCAATAGCTGCATGCGTATAGGTTTATATTTCGTCTTATTTACGTAAAGCAGTTGATAATATATTCATCCAATGTTACAAATGTATGCACTTATGTTGGCAACTTTCAACATGCTAATACCGGTTCAACAATTGTTGTAAGCGGAAGGTTTATTGCGATAATAATTCTTTCCTGGTTTTATGTGAAAATCGTAGAGGTAAGTTAATTTATATAAAAATTAGTTCTATATGCAAGTGAAGTGTTTTATAATAAAAACTAAAGATTAAATTTCTTTGCAAATGATAAAAGTATGGTGGGATTTCATTCGTCTCACCATGCAACTTGGGGAGTAATACAAAAAAACATATTTTTATTTATTGTTTATGTTTTAATATTCTTAAAACTATAAATGTGATTTGAATATAGTGTAGGTAATTTTTGTATTTTGTTACATTATGTGATACCTTTATTAATAAAAATATAACAATTTTGTTTGATTTAAAACGCAATAAAATTCCGGTGCAAGATGGGTCTATTTTATGACCTGAATTCCTATGGCGCAAAGAGATATACAGATACTAACATTTCAAATTTTATAGTTTTTTACATACAGTTAGACAGGGTGGGACAGCTAAATTGTTACGGAGCGATAATGCCTAAACTATCGTAGATACAAAAAAATCTTATAGGAAAAAGTTAGAAAGTTCGAGGGGGACTATTTTATATGACTATTCCTTTTTTTTTGCTGAGGGTGTATCAAGATCATCGGCATTTTTTTCAACGAAACCATGGATTTTATTTACACATTATGAAAGCTGACGTTTAGACGAATCCATCGATCTATAGTACAAGGTCATTCAAGGTGAAATCTATCAATGCATAACCTTGAATGACCATGTATTAATGGTCCATGGATTCGTCTCAACGTCAGCTTTCATAATGTGTAGACAACAGCTCAAGATTCCATTTAAAAAAACGGCGGTATGCCTGATACAGCCTCAGCATCTGTACCAAATAATCAATAGTCATATAAGATAAGCCCCCTCGAACCTTCTTGTGGGGTTTTTTTATATCCACGATAGTTTACGCATTATCCCTCTGTAACAGTTTAGCTGCCTAATCCTGTACATAAACACATACGTAAACACATTTAGGCATACAGAATTTATTTAAGAATTTAATGGTGCTAACGCTTTATATGTACATAGATCTCAGGACATCCAGTTTCATGATTTTCTGATACATAACTTTACAGATATAAAGAAAAGAACAGGCCGTCATACATACATATACATATCCATACCTAGAGAATTTTGTCACTTACTAGGATCAATACTCACATATAATTCATCATAACAAATTTCATAATTGTCTGATAAATTATTCCTGAGATATACAGCAAACAGATCAATATACATTCATACATAAATACATACATAAACATACTTATGCATACAGAATTTTGCCAATAGTTTAATAGCATCACTACTCCATATGTAGAAGTGTCCATACCTTGTTACATAACGTCCTGATAAACTATTTGTGAAAAATAAAAGCGAACCGTCAAGCATACATCTACACTTGTGTACATCCATATTTCCTATAATTTCCAAATTAGTGTACATGGATTTTTCAACTTAACACTTTATTTACCGAGAGCCTATTTACAGTGGGTGTAGAATGTATTCGTACATCGATCAATTTCCCAAAAAACCTGTGTAAAATTGTAGTTTATTAACTCCTTTTTTTATAATCAATGATATTCTACATATTCTCGTTTATGTAATTTTCGAAATTAACAAGAAAATATGAAAAATTGGTAGAAATATAGAAACAATAAGTATTCGCACGGTTCTTATGACGAACAATTTACAGTAGAAGTTGTAACATAAGCACATCAGTTTATTGCTTCGTGAGAATTAGAAAACATTAAATTTCCAGTAAAAAAGACTTAAAAAATGCTCTAATAAAGGAATGACAAAAGATCCCACCCCGAATAACATCGACATTTATTATAGTTAATTTAATTCCTAGAAGAGTTGCAGTAATTATAAAATCAAAAGGAAATCCCACGAAGTATTAATTATTTATAAATTAATGTAAATTTCGTTTTCTTTAAATGAAATTTTTAAAATTTAACACTTGTACGAATACTTATTGCTTCTGTATTTTTATCGATTTATTGTTTTTTCTTGTTGATTTCTCACTTATACAAAATACCCAATCTTTTCGTACTGTATCTATTCTAGATATTACCAAGAATATGTAGAATATCATTGTTTATAAAAAAAAAAGTTATTAAATTACAATTTCACATAGTTCTTTTGGAAATTGATCGATGTACGAATACTGTCTACACCCACTGTATAGGCTTTTTAATTTCAGTATTTAGCCTCTTGAATTTATTTACTGTGTTGATGGTTGTCTACTGACAATGTTTGGAAACAGACTTGGCTTTCAATGTTCCCAGTATCAGTATCGAGGAATTATTGTCAGCCTAGATTGGCATATGCTACTGTAGAAAATTCTTTCTAAATTAAAGACTGTTTCTAAATAGCTCGATAGATAAAGTGTTAACACGTTGTAAAACATCGTGAAATACAAACTTTCAAACGTTTCGCATTTTCATCGACTGCGAAATCTTCCTCTCGTTGTATTCGACAGTTTAGCTACTAATATGGGCAGAAACGCCTGCGGTACTGCCTCAGCTGACTTTGAGTTAGCCAGATTTAAACGTTACGAGAATAACCTTACGGTCAACATCGGCGGTTTACTGATTCATCTATTTTCGATCGTTGTAAAAGTATGGCGGTCTGTTGAGCGAACAAGCGAAATTGCATCGGGAGTCCTTCATCGATGCGATGCACTTGGCTTCGCGAGCGTGTGCGCGTCATCGTGGCCTGCTTGATAGAACGGTGACACGTATTAATTGACGCTTCTATCTGTGGACCCCAGTAGTCACGGGCGCTGGTAATAAATTGAAAGCAATTATTCTTAGGGTGACAGTGAAGGTTGAATGGCGGAGATATCTTCTGAAGTGTTGCGCAATCGGAGAGAGGGATTTCTTAAGTCGAAGTGGATGGTGAAAGCTATTGTCAATGGAGAAAACTTGTCGCATCGTTTACGACCAAATGTTTCGTATGTGTATGTAGAACAAGGAATCTTGGTGAAGAAAATGTTGTAAATGAGAGATTTCTACAATTTTTATATCCTTGACTATCATTTTTCTTTAGCAGCACAAAGTATATTTATCAAAGGTTTTAGAATCATTTAAGATTAAGTATAGTGTGTTCTCTTTTTCTCAGAAACCTCTGTTTCTCTGTTGCAAGTATGGCAATTATGAACCTTGATATCTATTGGCAGCTGGTCATGTATTCTTGGGAGAAAGAAAGATCACTTCAAGGTTATGATGTCACACGATGTAATTAATAAATATAATATGAATAGTGTAAAGTCATTTTTATTTAATTGCAAGCGACACGAAAAGTAAAGAAACAGTCTGGTTGAATCTATTGCATGTTCCAATTTTTTCCTGGAGTGACCTTCCAAGCTTCGTACAGAGTAAGAAGAGTAAAAAGATTTTTTACCTCATTCTACCTATAAAAGATGCACAATAACGTTACGTAAATCTCATTACTTCAAGATATATTCCATTTTCTGTTTTTTTAATATTACATCGCTACTCAAATTTTCATCACGTTAAAAATTGCTGAGACTTCAAAATCCACTAACTATTTACTCTTGAAATATTAAAGGATCGTGAAATCAAAAGTTAGAGATGAGAGTTCTCAACAATGTCAGATCAAAAATTCAAATTTAGAGTTTTCCAAGAATCGATTTCGATTATTTTTTTTTATTTTTTATATTATAATATTGTGTCGATGTAAGATTGCAAATGCTTTCATTCAGCGTCACATCAATTCAATTTCCCGCATTTGAGGAATTATTGAAGCGAAATATAACATAGAGAAATAAGCTTAAACTAAATCACTAATGTCATAATTATCATTATTGTCATTATCATTCGATGTTTAGTAAGGATTCATTACATTCTGTTGCCACGTCTGAATAATATCATTTAACATGTACATAATTGACAGATTATTCGAATAATTGAGTTATATCATCGATGTATAACGCTTTGTGTCCGCAGCTTGGAAAGCAAACATTTACTGATCTATGTTTGTACGTCATTATTTTAGCATTAAAATAATTCAGTTACTCATTGCAAGTACACTTGTTAAGCTTGGCTATTAATTTCTGGAATATTATTTTCCATTTAATGGATTATCAAAGGTTTTGATAAAACCCACTGAGGTTTCTCCGTTATTTTTTTTCCACACAAAGTTCATTTTATGATGGATTTTAAACATAGATTACAGAATGTATTTTAAATACTTTAGTCAACTTAGGCAATTTTGGAGAAATGTATAATTAAAGTTTAAATGTTATGCAGAATTAAAAGTAAAAACCATATGAACGAATGCATTTTCTGAATATCATACTGTTTGATAATATTCTTTGATTCATATTAGGAATACATTGTAACATGAAAATAACTTTTACTAACATGAATATGCCTATGCATTTTTTATTTTTAAAGCTTTAGGTCCTCCTTTCTAGAATTTTAGTTCTCTTCAATGAGAAATAAAAATAATATATTTTATGATAGGATTAATTTTCCTTAATTGTGATATGATACTTAATAATTAATTTTTGCTTGTAAAATTTGCACTTATATTAAATACGTTAAGAATCTTTTCATCATTTATTTATAGAAATGATAATTTAGTGCTCGCGAGTGTTACTAATAATAAAACAATCCAAATTACAATTAACGCTAGATTTATGTAGGTTCGAAGTATCTTCGCTATATTGTTTTTGTTTTTACATTTACTTTCTAAGATCTTTTTGATCATGTCTATAGTTACGATCAAAGTAATTTGAATGTATACTGGTTCTTTATACATACAAAAGTCAGCATAAGTAGTAAGAAACAATTCTTTCATACTACTTGTTCATATTATTTTTATTCATCACTTAAGAGGCCTAACATACTAAAATCCAATATCAAAAATAAACGCGTTTGTGTGTAAACTTTAATTGTATTCGAACAAAAAGTATTTAAACATCATTCATTACTTACTCACTCGTATTACTTCACATATTGCAAATAAATTCAACCAATTCACCGTGTCGCAAACATTCATTATCGCTCACTGTACACATATCCGTCACAGCACTCGAAGTTCGATTACTCGACAGTTTGAAGCAGCATCTCGAAACAGTTGCTCGACATTTTCACTCAATGGTACAAATTGTTACTGTTGAATAACGGGTGAACGCTAACGAATATCGAGAAATTGAGTGGCATTCTATTAACGAAACAAAATCATTCTTCGATATTATCACACCCTCCAAAACGATCTCGCAACGGTTCGATGCTTTCGTCGCTTGTTACTTGATCCGCGCGGTTTTAACATTTACAGAAACAACTCCATCTTCCAAGAATTGATTTCCAGGTGAATTAAACAATTACCAATAATGTTTAAAGCGATCATCGTCTCACAATTTCATCTAATTAGTGTATTATTAAGTCATCACATAAGTTCGTGCCAATTATTATTGTGTTATTTTAATTAATATTTAAAACATACCTTTAAATGAATAATTGTAATCACCTTCTCCTACTACGATCTCTTGGCACGTATTTGAAAAAAAAGTCACTATACTATATCTCTGAAATTTTTATAGTTTTGTTTCACTAAAGCAGTTTTATTAATATGTTGCTTTTTATAAAGTATATATTAGTAAACGTTTTTGGTCTCTAATTAAATTGTTGTATGAATGAAATAGGTGGTAATCTGGTGGGGAAATGTTGAGAGAGTATGCTGGATGTGTTAGTTTTTTCCAATGAAATTCACATAATTTTATCTCACCTTTGTAATACATACGCTCTTGGATTATCGCAGTGAGAGATCATATTATTTCGATTTACGAATCTTCATTGTTTTATTGCCATTGTTTCCTTCAATTTGCGCATTCTCTTTGCATTGCTCTTTTCTAGCAGGTTTCTCACCAAGACTTTTCCCAGCTTTTCCGGATCACGACAAACAGTAGACAGATCTTCATGTTATCTGACAATTTTCTAGCTGTTTGACGTGGATTTTGTTCTTCCATGGCTTTCAGTACGTTGCCATCGACTTCCGATAACCAGCTTGGATTAGGTACATCTTGACGTCTTTTATTTCCAGAACCAAATTTAGCAAATCAATTTCACACTGTACATTCTGATACGAGTCCCTCTCCGATAACATCGCATATCTTTTTAATTGTTGTTATCGCACTATAGCCATTTTTAAAACTTCTGCAACATCACATGGCGAACATGCTGTATTGATATTTCTATTTTAATCAATTGATAATGCGTATTTGTGTTTGACTGTAGGACAACTGTTTTTAGATTAGTTTACCCTCAGGCATAAAATAAACGTAAAAGTCATAAAGAGCTGCAGATTATTTGGAAATTCAAGACAATAAAACACATTCTCAAGAGTATAAATGCAATCCATGGCACGAATTTAGGGACTCATCTAATATGTGATCGGAAAATCAACTACTTCGTTTCACGGTTATGATAATATCCAACCAAAATAAATGAGAAAAAGAACATTTACCTGGTTACAAGTGAAATTGAGGATATTAATGACCGTCCATGCTCGCGTAAATCCTATTAGTAGTGGCTGCGGGAAAGAAACGTTGATGGACATTATTATTAATATCTGCCGCGGCCGTTCAGTGATATATAGTAATTGACACTCCCCTGCGCACGTTTCAATTACGATAAACTCTATTACTATGTCAACAAGCTGATCGATCGAACCATCCACCTATACATTTATCCGTGCAATCGTGTTTGCCTAATGTTCGTTCTCTTTCCTATTTTCATCTAACGGATAATTATTCATAGTTTCCACTGCAAACTCTTCATTGAACAATTGAATTAGCGTTTGAAAAATATCGATTTTTTCGGTTCTGGGTAGTACAGTCTTTTCTGCGATTGTAAAGTTACCAATCGTTCTTCTTTTCATTTATCGAAGTCGAACATACACTTTTTGTCATAGCGAAATAAAAAATCAGTTGATTTAACCTAAATTACCTTAGTATTTTATGTTTTCTATTTATATAATAGATTCTGTTATAACTGTTAAGGCTTATCTTTCAGTAAAATAATACTATCCTATTATTTTTAATAAAAATTAAAAAGTAAGAAATTTCATTAGACTTAGGACTCTTATATTTATGCATTCCCATTTCATATAAAATTTCCTATAGTTTTTCATTTTTATTTTCTCATCTATGTCTATTCCATAGCTTCTTTGTCTCATAAACAAAATACGTATCACACATTCTTACTTTTATCCTCTATGAATTAATTCGAGGGTATACAAACAACGAAGAAATAATTTCTTGTTTCAGTCAGAGACAAAAATATGCGACAACTTATTAATGTCTAAATCAACCTACGAAATACGATTATCAAGGAACGCTAGTAAATTTATTATGTACATTCTATCTTTCATTATAACTAATGTTATAATGAATAATGTTATAATGAAAAATTCATTTGAAAGCATTATACCTATCATTTAATTTAAACAAATTTCTTCGATAAACATAGAGAGTACAAGTATTTATGAAACTAACTGTATATCTTGTCCCACTGATTTTCTTCAACATTTTCACTTTTTCAAATAAAATCGTATCGAATATCGACATCTTACATAGTTTAAGCATCTGGAACTTCTGAACAAGAGCAATATAAAATAATATGTATACAATAAATTTCGTTTATGTTATACATTAAATAAAAACTTAGAAATTAGTATGTCGTTCTTCTTTTTGTTCCTGACTGTAGAAAGATAAACAAAACTCATGTAATAAAATGTCAAAGAATGTATTGTGCACTGTACCTTACGTTGGGAACATTATGCTCAGACCTATACTGCTTCGTAACCGAGAAATCTACATTTTTCAAGTCCTTGATTCAAGCATTTATCTCGAGCACAAGAAAACACATATATCAAAGACCTAGTTGAACAGTTAACGTCACTATGTAAAGTTCGAAATGATTCCACGTCGTGTTCTAGATCGCCCCTTCGTTTCGAACTAAACGCAATTCTTCGTCCTGACAAAAGGAGAAAATGCTAATTCGCGTTGATGCAACTTCGCCTGCATAGAAGTCATTTGTTAACAATCTGTAACGCAACGACTCAGACAGTGTCTCGCGAGCGTAGAGTGAAGAGAAAGTCTTTCAATCATTCCGCTATCAAATACTTCCTCGATTCCCACAGTCTGCATAAACAATCAATTAAGAGCAATGTGTGCAAGGATTTTCCACGGTTCAACGATTATTTGTAGTGTCTGAAGATTGCTTTGCGAGAGTTCGAGGAAGAAGTTATTGGATCGCTGCAAATTAATGGTAGATAAGTGCTCGTATGACGGATTAAGCGTTTATTTATATCCATGCACTCTGGTTACATTACACAGAGAGTTTCATAGAACGTGAACATAGCTTTGAGGATAAATGGACAAAAATACGAAAGGAGGCCATATCAATTTATGTTTTTCTTTTTGACCTTGTTTCCGAGATACAGTACTGTCCTTCGAGTTGCCACAAGTTTTATGTTTTAAATTATTAATTACTTACAGTCAATGATTTCCGTTACTATCGTTGGTGTGTGCAAAGAAGAAAAATTTGTTGAACTATCTATCAGTTTTTCTTTGTAACTGACCATGGATAACTTACACAATCATTTGCTTAAGAATTTAAGATACTCAATGGGTACTACTACCTATAAAAGAATAGACTAAAATAATCTATAGGTCATTACGTAGGTGTTTGAAAATCGTTAAAAAGATTGTACACGAATGATTAGTGAAATGCCTATATAAAATTAGTCATATAAAAATGTCGATGAGTAGAAAACAGATTCTGGTAGGATAAAAATATACTTCGCTCTTTTTGTTATTCATGTATTGGATTAACCATTGAACTTACGTTTAATTTATGCACACCTTATATAACTATGGATTGCGAAATCGAGCTAATGTACAATCACGTTGAAGTTTAACGATATTCAGATCGATAGGAATTGTTAGCTTGACGAAGACGTTTCACACAATTCAAAATAATTTACCTTGCCAAACAATTCTATGGTTCTGCAAAACATCTAATGCTCTGAAAACTTCAAACTTTGTAAAGGTTTACCACACGCGTTAAAAATATCACCTACCTATAGCATTTATTTAATCCCTCGCGAATTAGATTGCTCTTTCTTAAACTATTCAGGAAATGATTTTGTAATTGTTTCGGGAAATCTATTTCTTTAGATGTGTGTTTGTAAGCACATCCGTTTATAAGAAAATCCGGTTTCGCGATTAACGTATGATAGAACGTAACATGAATGGTGGAATGAGACGAGAACACGAGAAAGTGCTCATGTGCTTTTGCTATCATAAACGCAGATAGGGTGCACAATGCTCTGTTACACTCGAGTGTGTCAGTGTGTAGCGTTATTGTCGGAAATTTGGGAGGTAATTGTCTTGAAGGAAGCAATTCGGAAGATTAAGAATGTCTCGAGATTCTAACAATGTTCACGCGTAATTGGCATCATAACGCGCACCTGCTTACACATTTAGCGATGAAGAGATCTCATAGGACATAGCAAGTGGTTATGTGAAAGAAACAGTCCTGGCTTCCAGTACTGCGTATTAATACTAAGTTACAGCTTTTAGGTTGAGTTAGAACTTGCTGTGAGTAGAGGAATAACTTGAATTTTGAATCTTATACAGGGTGTTCAAAAAAAAGGATTCAATATTTATATGGTGTATAGGGCACACTGTACTGAGTAAAAAAGCTTTAGTAAACATAGGTCCAAAGGTCAACCGTTTCTGAGATATAAACATTTTTGTTTGCTAGTATCATGATCGACTTACTTGCTTCCATCGCATACGATGTTTATGTCAGTGTTTATAAATTGCGTTCAGAATGTTCCCATTTATGAGCCGACAATTTCGACAATTTCATTTTTTCAATTTCGTGTACAGAAATGAACTGTGGACACGTGGAAAATCTTCTATAAATATCGAAAACCCAGTAGTAAGTCAATCATGATACTAGCAAACAAAAATGTTTATATCTCAGAAACGGTTGACCTTTGAACCTATGTTTACTAAAGCTTTTTTACTCAGTACAGTGTGCCCTGTATACCATATAAATATTGAATGCTTTTTTTTGAACACCCTGTATGTTATTCGAGAGGGTATTCTGTTGGTACTAGAACAGACTATTTTGTCGATAAAGTAAGTTACTCTACTAGTTAAAGAAGAAGCTTAGTCGTTAAAACAGAAACTTCTTTTGATCAAACAAAGAACTTAACTGGTAAAGCAAAGCGCTCTGTTTTATTGACAACGTGCTCTGTCTTATCGACAAACTATCTCTTGGAACACCTGCGTTCTCGGATGTTCTCCCATCTAACAATGAGTTCTAGAATCTAGGTTATCCCTTCACTATCGTATAGTGTGTAACGGCGTACGACTGGCTTATTCTTAAAAAACTCAGCCTCATATACGCTATGTGGTTTGCATATTCCTATATTTGCTATAGTTTTGTTTGCAAACATGTGCTTTAGAAATTAAGAGAAGGCACAGGCCGTGACGAAGTAGAATTGAATCAGAAGAAAAGAGTTGGCATGAATTGCAAATTCTGTTTTCTCTTCGTCGCGTGGATTCGAGCGTCGAATCTTCCATCGGCTTCAATGTAAACAACCGAAATTTAAAGAACCGTCTCGCCCATTTCTACGGACAATCTATTCCGGTTGCTAACTTGGAATTGCGCGAACTCGAATCAGCGTAGCCACGTGACGCCTTATTCCCTCGACCTAGCGCGATCCCCCTAGTTGCGTCTGAAGAAAGAAAGTTCTTTGAAAGTAACCGAACCAAGTACGATACGGGAATGAGCGAAAAGAACAGCGGAACTCTGACGGGATCAGAGGGTAACTAGGAGGCGAAGTGTCCGCGCACTGGTTTCCTAAGGCCTCGACAAATAAAAATTAGTTGACCGAAGAAAGTTCACCCGGTTAATCGACTAAAAGGCAGTTGCCTCAAATACCAATTAAACTCGACTTCCACCTCGACCGTCACGGTTTTTATATTAAAGGATCGCTTTGCGCCCGCCGTTTCTCCGTCAAAAGCGACCGTTCTGGGGGCGCTTTAAGCGACAACGTGGCGCGGAATCCGATTAAGGTTTCGGCCGAATTAAATAAATAGCATCATCCATTTACCGTGACACCAGAAATACGCCTGAACGAAGCTGGGCTATTCCAGCCTGCGGAGTTCGATAACAAACGGAAGTAAATAAGCGGAGTAAAGGATACAAAAGTCAATTTCGTCTGGTTCTCGAAAAAAGAACGTCGTCCCGCGGATGACACTAGTTTACAGCCAAAATGTACATTCAATGTCACAATTTTTTTCTTATGTATTTTGACTTACTAAACACGAAAATCGCAAGACAAATTTTTTCTATAGATGGGTTTTTTTTATATGAATTTTTGAATTTTGTTTCGATTGTATCTGACATTCCTTCGTGCGATCTGTACGTAAACAATAAGAAACTGAACATAATTTGATAGTTTCATAAATGTTTCCTATATAAATAGAAGAAAAATACAAAAACAGAGTAAAATTGGAATTTTTGTACCTTTATTCAATTGTTCCTAACTCCGGTATTTATCCATAGATTTTCTTCAACAAAAGCTTGTTTTTTTTGTAAAAGTGCGATCTATACGTAGACAATCAGAAATTGGACATAATTTGACAATTTCTATTTTTCTATGGCGATGGAAGAAATATTCGTGTTCTATTTGAGCCGAAAAAATCAAAGTTTCTCGTATATATTGGCTCGTAACACTTAAACTATTGAACTGATTGGAAAATAATGTTAAAAGCAATTGTTGGAAATTCGATTACCTTTAAAATTGCGTCTTGCGCGATTCAATCGGACGTTTCTAAGTCGAGACATGGCCTAAAATGTAAAGGTATATCAGAAAAAAGTTCGAAAAAAAAATTCACTAATTCATATAAAAAAAACCTATCCATAGAAAAATTTTTTCTTGCGATTTTCGAGTTTAGTAGGCCAAAATATATAAGAAAAAAATTGTGGCATCGAATGTACATTTCTTTTTTTTTTTTATTTTGTAAACTAGTGTAATTAGTGTAATTTCTGCGCACAGAGATCGAGAGGTTCGAGTTATTTCTCAATATGATTCATTGACGTCTTAACACATTCGCGTCTGTTGACATGAATTCACGTCACTTCAAATTCTATTCCTGGTTATAAAAAAAATTATGAAAACCTTTTTATTTTATACACTGCATATTTTTCAACATTGATATTTTAAAACATATTTTATAATTTTTATGTTCGCCCTAACGATACAAATTTGCGATATTCAGCTTCCGAATTTTATTATTTTCGTCAGTACTCGATATTAGAACCGTAAAATACTTGCTGGTCGCGAATGTGTTAAAGTGGGCGATTATCCGAATACTTATCTGCTTTTGGGGACGATGTTCATTTCGCGTGAGGAAATCATTGAAATCGTCTACTTTGCAATCAAGATGACTTAAAGTTATATTTTTCGAAATTAGAATCAAATATTATTAACACGTTGACCACGTCATTCATATATGGGTGTCAGGATTTTTCACTAAAGAATTAAATAAATTAATTCTAAGATTAAGATGTTAAAGAAAATAAATCTGCATATGATTCATCAATTGTGTAGAATCAGTTGTGACAGTCACCTGTGTTAACATCATATGAATGTTTACGAATATTAGTATTTGTAAATATCGTCTCAAGATTTTCATGCAAACTTAAAATTTCACGTAGTTTATTATTTGTATGTTAACCCAGGCCTAACCTACATTATTATAATCTATATTTTTGGTATTATCAGGCTATTTTAAGTTCTTGAAAGTTAAAAAGGGCAAATTAAAAAGCGGAGGTGACAAAGTGGATGTTTGGTCCAAAAATGTTAAGAAACACTAGACTATTTCTTCTCAGGTTTTAAAATCATTGAACACTTGCTCCTTCCCTCGGCGATAACTAACCAGGGATGCCATGATTGCAATAACTACCTCACTCTTCGTTATATAAATTATCAATGACGACTACTGAAAGCCACGTTTAATTCTAATCTCCCCCAATGTTAAGAACGTTTTCTCTGTTGAAATTGAGCACACCACCAGTACATGTTACCCGAGGCATCTAATCATGTCTGCAGACATATACTGTTAATTCCGCGCAAAGCGTCCTAGAGTTCTAAAGCTTTATACTCATTCACTACCAGGGAGATTTAGAGCATTTTGCTCTGGCCACTAGGATTTAATACACATATATAATCTGAGATATTATTTTGATAATAAAAAGTGATATTAAATTTGTTGCTTTGAAAATAAATATTATTGTATTGGGTTGTCCGGAAAGTCTATGTCGATTTTTGGTAGGTGGTACAGGTCTGAATATGTCGAAATGGTTGAAAACAAATAACATGTATACATCCCTTAAAAGGTGAAAAAGTTGTGGAACAAAATGGCACCTATGTAATTCAATAAATTCATGTATATTTATTATATGCCTTTGAATTTTTCTTAGAAATTGGCACGAACTTTCTAGACAACCTAATATAAAATTTTCGTTCACCTTGTTTCATAATTTCTAATTCAAACAGTTATACACTTATTTCGTGACCAATCGTAATCAATTTAAACTTGTAATGACGGCAGTGATTAGGTTAAAGTCTATAGCCTCCTAGGTTCCAGAATCACTGAACAATATTATCGTTTATCCAAAGCAATGAGTTTGGAGCATTATAATTTTCATAAGCCTCCTTTTTGTTACACAATTCATCGATAATGGTTACCGAAGCCTCCGTTAAACTTTAGTCTTCAGCAATCTTAACCTCTTCTTGACATACAAATAAAACGACACTTGATCCGCCCAAAAAGTACTATTTCATTTCGCTACAGTGAACAGTGATGTGAAAGCTGAGAAAGTGTATATTTTATTTTGAAATTTGTCAATCCCATTATCATCACTAGAATAGCTTATTGTACCATCATCGTCACTTTAGTATAATACATTCAATTTATTTATAATTCTGAAAACAGCTTTTGACCAGTCAGACTCGTCAAAGTCTACACTGCCATATGAAATGTATAGACGACTCTACTCGTAATTGTATGTCAAGGAGTTAAAAACATTTTCTTATGAGCTCTTCTTATTGCTGAACTTTAACACAACAATATCGGAGTATCCATCCTGACTTGTCTGTGGATAGTTGAACGACCAACCGATTCTTTGGAACCACAACAAGAGGAACTGACAGAGTGCTCCAGAAGATTATCCAAATGTCGGTACCTATGCCTGAGGGCCATACCTGACCCCACCCGAAGGTGATGGGTTTGTAGAACGACAAACGGGCGCCTAATAACTGAATATTAGTACCAGTTACCACTAGTGGGGGTTCCTATTCTAACGAACCCTCAAAGGCCGATCAGGAAAGAAAATGGAAAGACAAGCCCTCTCCATTTTTACATTTCATCGAGGCAAGTACTCGGAAACCTCGTAAAACTCTAGTCTCCAGCAATTGTAAGGAGTTTTGCTTTTGGATCCTTTTGTTCTGGGGAGGTCTAGTAGCACCATCGACCACCCCAGGGGACGGACCCCAAGAGGAACTGACAATTCGGCGCTGGATCGCGCTGACATGCATTGGTTCGCGCCGATATCGACATGACGCCAGGGGAACTTCCACAGCAGAGGAAAGACGCCGATAAATCTCGGAGTCTCGGAGAAAGGGATGTACCGGAACCACGAGGAAGGAAACAGGAAACACGCTGACTTGGAACACGGCGAACGCTTCGGAGAATCAACGCAGGGAGTCGCGGCTGGCTTCTTCGCTATCTCGAAGAGTGCCTTTTCGACGACCTGCAATTTCGCTCGGCTCGCGGAACGTCGCGTCGGTTGGGCAAGAAGGTTGCTGTTGACGTCGTAATCCTACAACGAAAGTTTTCCTCGGGGTTAATTGAGTCTACCAGCGACCGCCTTCGTTGCCCCATTCCTCTTTTTCTTCTCTCTGACATCCAGCAGCTGACTCGAGCGGCAAGTTTTGTAGCTCGAGTGTTGTGTCCCGAACCTGGACGAACCGGCATTATTTCTGATGACAACGAGGCCGAGATAAGAGAAGGATCGATCTCGACGACTCGTTCCACGCTATTTCGCGTCCCTCTTTTCTCTCATCCTCTCTGTGCTTCGAGCAAATACCTGGATGGATACGTGCGCTGCGTGGGGAACAAATACGACACGTATTAGCAGCGTCAACGTCTCTTTAACCCTTTGAACGTGGACAGCCTTTTCGTAAGTCTAGCAATTCTTTCCGATGTTCCCTTTCAAGGTACATAGAAACTTTATTGACGAGTATACAAGAAAAACTTGTTGTATTCCGGAGTGAGAAACATCAAATCCGATTGAATATAACAAATATATTTAGGTAAAGTTCTGTGTACAATATCCAATTACGAGATACGGAGCGATTTTTTAAGACTTTCCGTTCAAGTCGCGTGGGTCGTATGCGACCCACACTTTTATGATTAAATAAACTCGTTTTTAAATTATTCCTTACAGTTTTTCAATAGTGCAAAGCCATGATTAGCATGAAAAGCAATTTTCGAAAATGTAGTAATCGTACAAATACAGTATTACCTTGATTATCCGAATAAATGATATGTGTAGTGAGAGATGATACTGCTTGTATGCGGTTGCTATAACCACACGCATAGATTTTACAGGCATTTGTAATTAATGCAATTTCCTTTCCATGATTAACAGACAGAAAGAAATTAAGGCTTAATATCCTAAACATGACAATAATTATAATTGAAAGCACAAGAGATATTTGCTGCTATGCTTTTGTATTCCATTTGGTTAGCATAACTCTGATCGTGCTTGTATGGCAGTACTCATGAAAGGATTAATATACTTTGATTTCATGAAGTTATGTTTGAAGTAGGTCGGTATACAAATACTTTCTACATCTATTGTATTTTCAAATCAATATACCTCATTGGAAAAACTGAAGAACCAACCTGAATTTGATGACGTAAAGGTCGCACACTATTGGCTATTTTCTATTCACCAAGCAGAGAATCTCCATATTTTCCGTTATCCAGGTCGTTGTGCAGTGAAATTTTTCAGATTGCGTCGTACGATCGGAAATAACGCGTACACTTTTGCGGTACTCGTAATCGTATTATCCGAATGATCCGATAACACGATTATCCTAATATGTAAATACAGACGAGATTCAATATCGTGATACTCGTGAACGGCCTCGAATCCTCGGACATTTGATTATTTGGATCTTTCCAGTTTCTAATTTACGACATTGGGCTGGAAAGTTTCACTGTAAAATGGTTACAGCGGGAAACTTTGTTTCCATTCGAGGTGCCCGCAGGTGAAACATATTTTTCATTGTAACAGAAATTGTGTTGGTTACCTTCATCGATTGACCGTGGTATACACAGGGATAAATACACACATACATATATATGTATTTATTTATTGTCGCATTAGCTTGTAAGCAATGTAAGCCATTAGCGACCACTATGAGTTATATGTTCAACATTTATATGTATAGATATGTGAGTCATAATATAATTAAAATAAATACGGAATGACTTATGGTTAGAATAACTAATTCTTACATCTAACAATAATTATAAATACTATTTAGCATTAAACGTATACTTTAGAAGGTTGTATTGTCTTGTTAATTCTTGTTTACATGTATTTCTTTGGAGATTTCTGTCCTTTGTAAATAAGATGCAATTTTTTATATTAACTTCTTGTCGTTTGAGTTGGTCTTCAGAGTGGTTGGTTTCTACCATTCTTCTAGCATACAGTGGGTCTAGAATGTATTCGTACACCGATCAATTTCCTAAAAAACTTTTGTATGAAATTGTAGTTTATTAACTTCTTTTTTTATAATCAATGGTATTTTACATATTCTCGGAAGTCTCTAAGATAGATATAGTCCAAACAACATTTACTAGTTAATATAATTTGTGAAATTAACAAAAAAAATGCGAAAAGTGGGTAAAAGTATAGAAGCAATAATTATTTGTACGATTCTTATGACGAACCATTTACAGTAGAGTTTGTAACGTAAACAGATTTATTTATTACTCCGCATGAATTAGAAAACATCAAATTTCCAGTAAAGTACTTTTAAAAATGGTTCTAACAGAGGAATTGAAGAAGACCCCACTTCGAGTAACTAATAATTTAGAAGAATTAATGGTTAGAAGAGTTGCAATAATTATAAAATCAAACGGAAATCCCACGAAGGAAGTATTATATACTTGTAAATTAATGTAAATTTCTTTGTTTTTAATCAAGTTTTAAAAATTAAACAGTTGTGCAAATACTTATTGCTTCAATATTTCCATCGATTAATTGTTTTTTTCTTGTTAATTTCGCAACTTACATAAATAGCTATTCTTTTTTGTACTCTATCTATTCTAGAGATTTCCGAAAATATGTAGAATGTCATTGTTTATCAAAAATAAGTTAATAAATAACAATTTTACATAGTTTTTTTTTTTGGAAATTGATCGGTGTACGAATACTTTCTAACCCACTGTATGTTTTACTGTGATCTTTTGATTACAGTTTGTACAGTATGGAGGTTATTCTTTAGTCAACAATAATATTAAAAGAAAAAGTTCCATTCAGCAAAATAAAAGAGCCGCTAAAGACAAACAGAAGATGAGAAAATGATCTACATTCTTCACTTTTTGAAATATCTCACGATAAATTTTCGCGTGATAACTAGCTGATAGATTGATTGTACCGTGGCATGATCGCTGCTCTCGGGAGAATTAACGGCTCGGTAACTCGTGGCGAATATCGACACCACGTTCTATTTGCGCGCGCTAATAATTCAAGCGTTCTCGAGAGACAAGTTTTATCATCGCGTCGTAAAGGTCCGGTCGATGTAAAGAAACTTGGCCCGTACAAAGGCGACCGTTTATCGGGTGAATTTATTCATGATTCGTCCAACTTCTTAATACTTCCCCTCCAGTCGTGATAGGAGGGAAAGTTGAGACCGAGTTAAAATTTCACAGTCTACGACAAGCTTCCTAACCGCTAATACACGTCAGCCTTATCGATAGCCTGACGTTTCCCTCTACGAGCTTCGAGCACGACGTTCGCTAATGAGTTGTGCAAATTAGGCTCGTCGAAAAATGCTTGCAATTTGTATAGGACGTTCCGGAACCAGAACAAAACGTCGGATGAGATATAAAGAATTTTCCAAAAGGGGCTTTAGAACTTTGATTATTTTGTTAACACTAAACTACCAAGCCGATCAGCTTGGCCTATGTATTTCAAAGTTCTTCCTAAAGTCACTAAGGTATTAGCAATGCTTTTACCGTAATTTTTGGGAGACAATTATTATTGTAATAGAGAATTAATTTGGTTGACAAGTTACTTTGGCTCCTCTCTGTAAATACAAGGATATAGTATGTGTATAGCCACTCCCACCGAGTAACCGCCGCAATGTTTATTGTAATCATAATTTTTGTAGTAAACTGTAATGTTCATTTAATAGTCTAATATTGATACTTATAAATGAAACAATGACGCCTCGACATATCTTTTCTAGCACAATTTATATGTACCAATGCTACACTCTAACTATTCTTTCTATGATTGCTATTTCCTAAAATAGTAGCTTTCTAGGAATTTAGTCTTCTCACGTATTGAATTATAAATATATCTTTAATAGTTGCAGTCATAGCTATCAATGAAACGATTAATTATATATTAATGTAGAGCTGTAACAGCGATCTTCACTAGCAAAGGAGTTCTCAAATTTCTCTCGTCAAATTGATAGGTGAAAATCACGTTTCTACAGCATAATTAGTTTATGATTTACGGCAATTTACATAACAGGTTGCGTCGTATCGGCTGAATCCGCAAATATCCATCAACTAAATTAAGTAGAAAGTTGAAAATCACATATAAGGTAGTCAATCTTCATTTTTTCACTGAACAAGTGTACACTGCTATAATTAATGTATGAATAATTTTCGTTTACCTGTCGCCTTTGAAACAATTTCTTAGACAAGTTTATTCGTTAATTTACTGGCTGAAATTGATACATGAATCAATCACGTTACACATAAAAAATTTAATCTGAATGGAACAAGTTACCAAACTAGGCGACCTTAATTAATTATACATTGCTTACTGCTTGAAAATATCTTGCAGTGAAAAATTCCCTCCAAGAAATGAGAACGCGTTGATATAATATGTAGGTATCTGTTACCTTGATTTTTTAATTAAAATGTGAGTATATTAAGGGCTTAAATAATGACACGTTTGGAAACCAGTTGAAGGAATACTATACGTATTATTTATTTACAAAAATTCTATCGGTATTATTTTGTAATGATAATAAGATGTAATTCAATTTACGACCTGTCAAGATAATTTACAGCTACCAACATCGGTAGTCTTTCAACTCTAAAACAAAGTCTACATTTTAATTGTGTTTTTATTCCAATTATAATGAATAAATTCCAACTGTTTTAATTAACTTTTAGGCTCGAAACCATGTTTTAGAATTTGTCTAGAATTTATTCGATTTGTTTACTGTAATTATTTATATTGTAATTTAATTCGAATTTTCAACTTTTATTTTCTTGTATAGTACCAGTTTTTTATCTACTTCTGAAAATTGTTTTGAATGTTCTTAAAACATTCGAAAATTATGTATTTAGATACATAACAATATATTTATATTTCACGTAAAAGATTGAAAATGACTACATTTTATTTATTTAAAAAAACCTTGATTATTATAATATATGTTTACTTCTATTTTTATCTAAAACTAAACATTGAACATTTCATGTAAAAGTGTAGACAGTAACATCAGCGTTTCTCTAAAAAAAAAAAAACGCAAAATAGCTAAACGTTCTTATACTATAATTGTATATATTCGATTTCGATACTATATAGTCGTTATTTGAATAATTTAATTATAATTCAGGGTCGTCGAGTTTAGCGACACACCCTGCATAGCAAGTGTAGTCTCGCAACAAATGGTTTTCACCGTGCCATATTTAACAATAACTGTATCCGCCAATCCATTCCTAAGCGTCCACCCGTTTAAGGACACCGAGTATACGAACCGAGATAGATCCCGTCTCTATTAGAGACTAACTGGATTTCCAAGTGCCAGTAGTGACATAGCTAAGTTTCTTGGGTCTTTAGGCTAAAAATCATTTTAGGCCCCCTCTTTCTATCAAAATAAATTTTAATCAAATTCTACACTATTAAAAGAAACATTGAATTATTTCAATAAGATAAATATGAGTTTTACTTCCTACTTCTTTAGAATTTTACAAAAACAAAAATTAATATTGCAATATAGTCCTACTTACAAAATGTTTCGAGCATTCAATCAGGTTTAAACATTTACGAAATATGACATTTGAAATATATTAACTTAATGTTTTGTTGTTAACACATTAGCGTCGAGCTCATAAAAAATTTATTCAATTCGCGAAATATCGAACATTTCTAAGAAGAAATGGATTCAGTTACAAAATTTTAAGACGGGTGTATAAAAATGGTATGTTTTCATTTCATTTATATTCAAGTAACAAACTTGAATTTGCATTTATAATTAATATACAATTATGATAATATAGATCATTTGCCTGTGGAGGTTTGAATAACTTATGTTGATTAAAAACAAAATTCTGGACTTATTTCCTGTGATACACATCTTTCAAAGATTCGATTGATGTCTTGTGCCATTTATGAGTGCATGTAATTTTGAATTCTTTTGGTCCACATGCAAGGTTTGGTTTAATTCAAAGAAACTAGTTCAAGAATTTCAATAATTCTGTTCAACATACCAAATAATTTCGTAAAAATGGATATGTAATCTTTCTATTTCGTTGTTTACATATATCATTGTATTGTATCACTTCTAAGGTTTCAGTGGCGCTTTAAAAATAACTTAGAATAAAATAGAAAGTTAGAAGGGTTAAAATGAAAAACTAGGTACATGTTAATATTTATAAATTATCTATAATTAATCTTGCCATTTTTTAAGTCTAGTAACTAATCATATAAAAAATTATATTGAAACCAAAAATATCCACATTCAATTTAAATTTAATATACAAAGGTAACAAGACTGTTGGGGGATTGAAGACGATCACTAGATAGATTCAAATTTGCGAAAAATGATCCAGCTTTTAAAAATTTTCGCTCCACCCCATCGTCTATCAATGGATCTTTCTCTGACCCGGAAGAAGATTGATACTACGCGTGAAATCAGCAGAGGACGTCTATCAAGGCTCGGCCCGGTATCACGCAATGACTGTTCGAGTTCCCTGATAAGATTACCTGTCGATAGATCGAGAATTGCGTGCTCGCAGTGGCCGTAGATAGTACATAAATCTCGGCTGGCGTTCGTTTCGGTTCGTTCTACGAAGCGAAGGTCTCTGCTCGCGAAGGGTTGCGTTGTTCCTGGCAGAAATGAACTAGATGGATCGCGCAGGATATCCGGTCTACCGAGTATCGAGTAGCCCCAGAAACGATTTTTTCTCTTCGACGAACTAGTTTACATTCGAATGTACACGGCGATGGTGTTTTGTTCGTAAACTGAACCTGCGCAGTGTTCTCGATTAACATGCAGATTCGCGTAGGATCATTTCAAGTACTAACAGGAATATTGCTCTCTTCTAAGCAAAAGTTGAAAGTACTCGAGTTTAAAAGTATAATTGCAGTTTTCTTTTCTAACGAGACTGTGTGCACTACTGTGTATGGTGCAAACGAGTGTTTTTTTAAAGCTTCACCTACTGGTAGGAATCCTGGATAAAAATTGTTGGGGGTCTTCCTAGAATAAAAGTTCATTATTATTTTTTTTAAACATATTTTAATATTAACTTCTAAGAAAGAATATTTATTTTATTTTATTTTATTTGTTGTCTTTAATTCACAAATACATAAAGGTTTAATATTAGAAATGAAACCCTAAATGTTTGAAATTTACAATTAATAGTGTGCCCGAAACATTTAATAACCAGTACCTTATTGTAATATCAATGTTCATGCTTTAGATATTCGTGACATTGTTAAGAAATAGTAAATAAAATATAGTGTTTTTATACTAGTGCGATGAGCAGGTTAAACATAAAAAAGTATGTTAGTAAGTTTACGAAAGAGACAAACACTTTCACTGAAGTCCTTTAACTGATTTCAATTTATGATTCCATAATTTTCACTTTAAGCTTTTCGTATGTTGTTTTTTCTTAAAGCATTGCATAAAAGTAAATCGATGTTAACAATTAGTATAGCGTATATTAGAAGGTCACGATGTTCTTTAAAATTATTTATCGTTGAAAGCATCATAGAGTGGGATTTCAAGACGATCACATGTGTTTAGACCTGATCATTTACTTTTTAATGTAGGCAATTGAATTTATATATTTTTCTTCCTCGTTGTAATGAATAAAGTCGCTAAATACAATACAAAAATGCCTAAAATTACAGAAATTCTAGTCATTACTATCAGCCCGATTTCCAAGGTTTCTAAGATAATATAGGAGCTGTTCATTGCACAAATCGATTAACACCATAAAACAAAAGTTGAGAACAATAATTATGCAAATCCATACTAATGCTAAAAAAAAGAACAATGCTTACATAGGAACAATAACGACAGGAAATAGGAAAATTGAATATCTGTTCCCAAAACAATTTTCAAAAAAGTCTTTCAAAATTTATATTATTTTACTAGCATTAGACGGCACAGAGAGCAATGAAAGAAACAGTATCACGCTCTACCAAATTAGCACAGGTAACGAAAAGATCCTTCAAGAAATCTGCAACCCTTACAACAGGAAATCAATGATCCAAAAACTACAATATGAACTACATAAAAAAACAAATAACCATGTCAATGTGTGATCACTTATCACCAAAAAACCAGGAAATTCATGTTTGGAAGAAACTGAGAGACCACTAAATATAGACCTCAGTAATATTGGAATACCAAAGGAAGATGCACAGATTGATATAGCCAAAAGAATCTTAAAAAAATGGAACCAAGAATGGTTAATGACTAAACATACTCATCTTCACGAGTCAAACGAAAATATATTTTCAAGAAATCCTGCTATTTCTCTGCCAAGAAGAGAACAAATTCTAATAACTCGATTAAGAATAGGCCACACAAGACTAACACATAGCCACCTAATTACAAAAGAAAACCCCCCATACTGCACAAACTGCAATACAGAAATCACAGTTAAATATATAATAGAAGAATGTCCATTGCACGGTAATATACGCGAAACAGGAAGCCAACCAAACACGCTGAAGAACAGTTTAAACGACAAGAGTTGCATAGTAAAAATCGTATCATATTTACAAAGGACAAGATTAGCAGAAGAAATATAGGCTACATATAGACAGGACATTACAATTAAATTATTAACTATTTTTTTTTATTATTAGATGTAAGAAATTGTTATCTAAGTATAAATAATTATCTATGTAAATTATTTATGACTCACATATGTAATTTATAGAATGTAAAAAAAAATGTAATTCACAGTGGTCGCTAATGGCATAAATGCTGATGCGACATTAAATAAAGTAAATTATATATATATAATTTTATATACATTATTTCATCGCTTTTCTCTTATATATATATAAGAGAATAGCAGATATATATGCAGATATATATATCTGCATAAATACAGATGTAGCTTTTATCTAACGGTATATAAAATTAATAAGAAAGAATAACTGAAAAGTAACCGTTAGTAATGTTACAATTTTTATGTAACTGGTGGAGTTAATCGATTTGTGCAATGAACGGCTCATATAATGCGTCAGAAAAATTGGAAATTTTCTACATGTTACATGCAACATTTAGTTGGACACACCCTCAAACATTCGCAAACACGAGCCAACGATAACACGACCGTCTCCACATCATGGAAGGTCATCAATGAGAGGAAATTGTTATCAATGTAGATAACACATTCAATCGTACAGCGAGCAAACACATTCGTACGCGGTCAATCACGAACCCTACACGTTCGACAAGTACACAACTTGGAGCACCTTCCTCAATGGTCGAACACACGTTGCACACATAATCTCCACCAGCCACTCGTTCTTACACTCACACTAGTTTAACGAAGTTAGTTGCGTGGTAAATATATGCAGTTAACTACATTCTCCGACCTTCTCAACTACTGAAACAGAATTAGTTTCGCGCGCGGGATACGTGGAGGGAATTTCAGCAAGCTGTCGCGAAAATTATACGTGTACATTAGCTACATTAGAGACAAAAATAAGGGATACAGTTAAACGAATATGAAAACAAATGAAGGAAGTACACAAACGCGGCTACATAGCTGCTATTGAAATCTAATCTCAAAACCATGTTCTCCAGGTTCGTTATTCGCAGGCATTTCCTAGTAATCGCGTTCACACAACAATTGCAACGAGGAAAGATAGCAGATGCAATTATTTGATACATTTACTTAACGTCTTTCTTATGGAAATTCACACAAAACCTACCACGACCGATTAAATGACAGTGTGTACATTTTTGTACACAGTTTTTATATGGTATATATGAATTATATACATTGTTTATTTATTTTATTGCTTTAAACCATAAATGGCTTATACAGCATACAATAGTTGTGATAAATACAATTTAGTTACATCAAATTCTTATATTACAGTCTTTGAGAAAACTATAAATAATTGTTAACCCTTTAATATCCGGTTCACTCAAAAATGTGCTGATACAATACGGAGGACGATATTCGTTACTGAGGAGCATATGGAACAAAACTTCACGCTGATCATTGTATTCCGGGCACTGCCAAACAGTATGGTTCAAATCTTAAAACTCTGCTCCGCAATCACATTCGCCGTTTGAGATAAACTTAACTCTAGCTAAAGAGGCGTTTAAATTATAGTGATTGGAGCGACTCCTATTAACGAATGTTATGAAGTCTCTAGAGAGTTTGTGACCAATGTACTATGGTTTGGACATATTTTTATAATAGTGTCGAAAATAATTTACACCTTTAATAAATCCTTGTTGTGTCCACGATGTATTTGTTGACATTTTTGCCTGAAACTTAAAATTAGCTGTACAGTCTTTGAATGGAATTTTGATATCCGGTGTGGGTTCTTGACTTGTGACTTCCTTCGCCAGTGAATCTACCCTTTCATTCCCTACAATACCGATATGGGCAGGAATCCAAATGAATTTAATGAATTTTTTATCACTATATTTCTTTACAAAATTTTCATATTTCATTTTAATTTCGATAAGATATTTGTTGGATCCAAAATTAAATACTGGTGTTTGCAGAGCTTTAATTACGCTTTGAGAATCTGTTAAAATGTACAAGTTTGCTTCGCGGTGAGAGCTTATTACATCTAATGCTCTATTTATTGCATAACACTCTGCTATGAATATCGACATTCCTTTATGTAAACTTATTTGTTGAGAAATGCCTAATTGTGGACAGTAACAGGCAGCGCCAACTGAATTATATACATTGTTTCATGCATTACTCAATTTAGTTCTAAGTAAAATATTTTTGCATTTAAATGAAAAAGGTGTCTCTAAGACTAATCCTTCGTCCCATCACGATAGATGTAGTTGCAAATGAACGTGGTTAGGTTTAGTGTTAAGTACACCTAGAAAAATATGCGGAAGCAATAATGAGTTTGGAAAAGAAACAGGTTTAATTATTGTATTCAAACGTTCAACGTATTTATTACGGAAGAGTAAGGATACAGGAATAGAGTAAAGTAAGGATCACGGATATGATACTAAATGATATAAAAAGTTCACCACTTATAAATTAAACCATTTTCAATGTTTTATTCTAGTTCTTAGAAACAATATGGAAACTTAATGTAAAAGAACAATGTGGTGTTCCAGAAAAGATTTTTAATAAGAGGATAACATCAACTTCTAAGGGATGAGATCGGTTATTTCTGTAAACACTGCCAAATAAAACAGACGGATATGAATCGCGAAAGAAACTTTTGAGATAACCGTACACAGAATTAGCACACACTCTGAGATTGTTGAAATGGAATTCGGGATAGGACAGATGCTTGGTTTTTATAACTAATTGACACAGAATAACCGTTTAATATTTAACACGCCGTATACACTCTTCTCCTTTTTGTACAAGAAGTAACATGTAGTATAGTACAATATGGTGACAATAAGCGCGGTAAATTTAACCTACTGAACGTTTACTTCAACAGAGATGAAAAACATTATAAAAAAGATTGCTGAAGAAAAAAGAGATCACATTTACTTGTCGCATATTTACCCATCATTCTTTATCCGTTATTCGAAATAAAATTTGCCTGGTTCTGACGTTGTCCAATGGATGAAACAGTTCGGACACCAGTGGACACGTTGTAACTCGCCCAGTGTACATTTCTGAGGTTAATATCTGGAGCGAGAAAAGTAGCGAGCTCTCGAGCGTCCTTCTTGCACGAGCGATCAGTTTCCGGAGCCGCCTTATCTCCGGTGCGCCAACAAGTGCAACGCTCCTCGGTGCATCGCGCTGCATTACGTGCTGATTATGCGAGACAATGGCTGTTTTTGTCGGCCAACGATTGCGCCGTGAGTTACCAGTCAGGAGTGTCCCGTCCGTGCGAAAGCTACAACTGTTCTCAGCGGTAGAACACGGTACATTAGAAAAAACGTTTATCGCTCGAGGAAGCCGTAATTTTTTCGTCGGTGCGCGGTTGCATCTCGACGTCAGATCAACCGACACCGTGAATGGAAATACGAAGAAAATTCGTTTACGCAACCAATGATTCGATAACGAACGCAAAATTCGATGTGAACGATGCTTGGGTAAAATAGCTTTTATCTTCGCCGCTGAAGCTTGTGGTATCATCTAATACAATAGATAAATAGATAGATAGATACAGTGGGTGTAGAATGTATTCGTACACCGATCAATTTCCCAAAAAACTTTTGTGTGAAATTGTAGTTTCTTAACTTCTTTTTCTATAATCAATGATATTTTACATATTCTCGGAAGTCTCTAAGATAGATATAGTCCAAGTAACATTTACTAGTTAATATAATGTGTGAAATTAACAAAAAGATGCGAAAAGTAGGTAAAAATACAGAAGCAATAAATATTTGTACGATTCTTATGACGAACCATTTACAGTAGAGTTTGTAACGTAAACACATTTATTTATTACTCCGTATGAATTAGAAAACATCAAGTTTCCAGTAAAGTACTTTTAAAAATGGCTCTAACAGAGGAATTGAAGAAGATCCCACTTCGAATAACTAATAATTTAGTTAATTGAATGCTTAGAAGAGTTACAATAATTATAAAATCAAAAGGAAATCCCACGAAGGAAGTATTATATACTTGTAAATTAATGTAAATTTCTTTTTCTTTTAATGAAGGTTTAAAAATTAAACAGTCGTGCGAATACTTATTGCTTCAATATTTCTATCGATTAATTGTTTTTTTCTTGTTAATTTCCCAACTTACATAAATAGCTATTCTTTTTGTTGTAATCTATCTATTCTAGAGATTTCCGAGAATATGTAGAATGTCATTGTTTATCAAAAATAAGTTAATAAATTACAAATTAACACAGTTTTTTTGGAAATTGATCGGTGTACGAATACTTTTTACACCCACTATGGATACAGTACTGTGCAAAACTCTGAAGTCACCATATAAAGCTTGTATTACTCTTCAATAAATCTATGTTAAATAAATACAATGAATTGTGCTTTACATGTACTAGATAGTATACTACATGGACATATAATAGAATTGTAAACAATTATTCAAAAGCTTCAAGGGATAAAACGTTGAAAGTTATGAGTTGGCAAGCTGAAGGTCTCGACTTAAATTTTATTAAATATATCTGAGATTATGTGGACAGAGCTCGAAGACAGAAAAAAAGTAGATGAATTGTAAAAGATATTTCGAACTGAGTGGGAAAACAAACAAAAATTATATAAAAATTGTTCAAGAAAAAGATGCAATTATTTTATTCATTTATTCAATGTGTTCACTGTGGAAATTTGATTGTACAGTTACCTTAGTTTGGAAATACATAAAAGAAGTACATAAATGTAGATAAAAGGTTGATATTGAGATTTAAATTCAAAGATCTGTTCTCTAGGTTCGTTATCGAAAGCATATTCCATTTGAAAAGGTTTCATTGAAATATAACCTTTATATGCTTTTTGTACCGTATGGTATAGTGTAATTTTATTATAGTTACAAAAAAAAATGTTTTATTTGTCATCAAATTTAAAAAATCTTATTTTTCCAACCTCGAGGAAAATCTTCTGTATAGTCTTTATGTATATAACTAGTTTGGACATACACAATATATACCTTATCTATCCATATATCTATTATATGATACCATATTTTATTTTGACATTAAAAACTGTCTTGGTTTTCTCGTCGAAACGAGAAATCTTAATTTTTATATAAAATTTTAATTTTGAAGTCTATTAAAATATTACCAAATATCAACAAACAAAATGTTCACTTTGGCTTTCTGACCATTTAAGAATATAATATGAATAGTAATGTTCTCTTAAAAATGGAATGAAACTGTTAAAATTAAAAAGTCGATCAGTTGCTTTTATATAAAAGAATTTAAACAAGCCATTTGCTTCAAAGCATTAAAAAGCCGTTTCCATAATCTTTTTTTCTTGAATGCTATTGACGATAACTTATTTTAACTTTGCACATTTATTTTATATATATACTTCATGATAACATGTACATTTTACAAAGCGTCACTGTTATCCCTACGTACTTACATAAATATGATATCAGGTTCTATCTTAAGATGTAATAGTTTGTATTTGAATAAGTAATACCATTAGTTTAAACAAAAATAGTACAATATTGAAAGAACAATTTACTGGAATTTTGCTCTTACGAGTAGCATTTCCATCCTGGCATCGAGCTCATGCTCTCTCATTTCGACGCGTACTGCACAAATTCATTAATCCGTTGGACGGTTAGTGTGTTGTTTTTATGGCCGGGACTGTTACGGTCGTTGGCTATAAATTCATCCGTAAATACGGCGAAACGGGATAGAAAAACGCTTACGAACAGAATTCCAAGTTATCCGGCTAAGTAACAAATCATCGTATAATAAATGAAAGCAACAGAGTCGGAATAATACTTTTAATATATAATATTTTCTACAATTATGCTTCTTCTCTAGCATTTCTTTCATTTTGGCGCTATTATACTTTGAAATTATTTTGGAATTTCATTACACCTAAAGAAGATCATAAACTCTAATGACTGAAACGCAGCGTTGATAAATAATTAACTAAATTTCACTGTATTCGTGGATACAGTAAAAAAAAAACACACAACTTCTATGTCAAACTTGATTTGTATATTTATAAGAGGAAAAAAAGGAATAATAATAATAATGCGTTTAAATTTATCAAAGATTCTACATATAACATTGTCATAAATGCCTAATATTGATCGAGATAGTCTGGTTGTGTTTTTGAATCTCAAACTCTATTTATAATCAATATTCTTTTCATTTTTTTTAGTTTCTGCAGGTTTAACAACATTTATCTCTTCAATTTTAAGGATAGTTTCTGCACCTTGATTGTGAATATCGGTCATTAGTAAATAGTAAATATGTAATATTTTTCGATACTTTATCTTGATGTTGAGCGTAATAAAATTCGAAGACTGTCAGCTGTCCATTGTTCTTGTTAGTAATAAAACGATAATAACATTGTCCACATTTTTCCCCTCATAATTAATCTGCCGATTTTATGCATTTATTAATTAGTTACAGAAATTGAAACGAGAAAAATAAATGCAATAAATAATATGCTTCATAAATTAAGGGCTGAAATAGGTTTAGGACTACGTTTTTTTTTAGTGATTTGCATGAATTTTTTTGAGCAAGAAAGGAATGTATATAATTTAATGATACTACAAGAATATTTTATACATATATTCCAGTAAATACTGTAATTTCTTGGAAGTATTTCCTCGGAAAATATGGAAGATATCAGCTGCCACACTTCGGAGGTCACCATCAAACGTAATTGCTTTCCGTACATTCTCAAGGCCACAGTTTTCATCTGAAATCAATAAGGTTTTAAACTTACTTTAAAGACATGTCTTTCTTCAATAAGAACCCACATTCGGAGTAATACCATTGTTTAAAGTATCTTCTTATTGCAAAAAAACGTTATACAAAAATGGCAAAAAATTATGCTCTTTCGTTTAAACACCTCTAGAAATGCAATATTCAATTTTTTGAGAGAGAATTTAGGTTCATATGGAAGAAGGTGGTGTCTTTAAAGTAAATTTAAACCCCTATTAATTTCAGATGAAAACTGTGGTCTCTCGAATGTACGCAAAACAGCTACGTTTGATGGTGACCTCCGAAGTGTGGCAGTTGATGTCTTCTATATTTTCCGAGGAAATACTTTCAAAAAATTACAATATTTACTTGAATATATGTATAAAATGTTCTCAAAGTTTCATTAAATTATATACAATCCTTTCTTGCTCAAAAAATTCATGCAAATCACTAAAAAAACGTAGTCCTAAACCTATTTCGCCCCTTAGTATAATAACGGTCATCTTTCATTTGATGTAAATGGGTGTATTATAGACAAAACTTGGCAAATTATATTCTGAATAAAGAATGTAAATTTCAAATGTCTTTGTATGAATAAATACAATTGGATCATTAGCACGTGTCCTTCTCTTATTCGCAGTTTAATGTCGCTCTTTATTCAGAATAAAATCTGTCAAAGTAAGATTATTGTCACATTTAAGGTTTAACATATATTTTTCATATTTCCATACGCCACAAATGCATAATGTTATGTCTACAGCCTACTTATGATTCCATATTCTAATAAGCTGAAGCTAATCTTTTGTGCTCCTTTTCACCAGTAACGCGAGTGATAATTTCGTATAATCCTTACAAGTTGCTCTTCCATGTTATAAACTCATAAAGTGTATAAACCTCGGCATTTAGATGAACCAAACGGATAGCTATTTAATTAGTGTTTTTCACGATACTAAGCTATAAACGTAAATTCGAGTGGTTAAAGATAGCATGAATAGCTACATGCGTTGATTTCGTGAATTTACTGTTGAGTCGCAACGTTTGCGTTCTTATCATTACAACACGCCAGTGTATTACATGCTATTTTAACCAGCTTTCACGGTCTTATCAAGTAACCAAGAAAGATTTTGGTACAGGATTACGAATTGTTTCACGGTGTACTACATTGTTGTACATAGATTTGAATTTGAACTTGAATACTTCGCTTGGAGTATACGTCCTTAGAATTAAATCGGGGGATTCCACGCCGAGTTACGACACTTCAAAGTTTCCTATTTAATAGGTACTTGTGAATGAGTGACTAACTAATCAGTGACCAAAATACATTCCTGGAAATGTGTACGCATTACGTAGTAATGTAGTAAAAATCGTAAACACAGTACGTAATACAGTATTTACTAGAAGAAGTTGACAACAATCGCCTTTATATAATTTGTCTGGAATATTTAATGAGTTTCTTTCGAACGATGTTTATGAAACTTGATATACAAGGTTTTTTGGGGTCGCTGATTTTAAATTTGAACTGAAAATTTAGAAATTTAAAATGGCGAGAAAATAATCCTGGAATAAAAAGTAGAAAAAACCATGTCCATTAGTATTGTTTTAACATCATTACTTATCACTAAAACTACTAGATCCGAACATATTTATTCTACAATATATAATTACAACTTTGAAATTAGAAGGAGGAGGACCAAACCAATTTATCTATAAAATGCTTTATCTATAATGATTTATCTATAAAATGCTCTAGTATAATAATTGTTCTTAAATATTGCAGTGAAAATATGATTAATAATTGAACAACTTTAGAAAGAAGTTTAGAGTAAATAGATCAAATCGGTCGGCTTGGTCCGTTAAAATTCAGAAACCGATAAACAGCAGAGTTGACTAACGAAATTCTAATACCAATTGCAAGAATGAATTTTTGTAGCAATGATTTTGGGATTACCCTGTGATCAAATCCCTAGACAAATGTCTTGTTTATCTATAGAATAAGTAGTTTAGGTATAAGTATAGAATAAATAGTTTAGCATTGAAATAGATAATTCTGGGACACGTAACAATACAACATGACCGTGTCATACGATAAGTTGCATAATTCCATACATTCTGTTGAAAATATATGTATTGGCATTCTATAATGCGAGAATAAATGGATGGATATGTGCGTGAGCGGTGAAGGAGCCAACCGACAGCAATGGCAACATTATAGGTAACGAGAAAGACGTGGTATAGTTAGTCAAAGATATATGGTCTGTGCGAACGTGCGAGACTAGACAGCTCTAGATTGTTTTTTTTATTTCATCAGTTACCTTTTCATTTTTGTGTCCATCTTCAACAAATATAAATAATTGGTTCTTGTTTGGATTTATTATTCATCTCTTAGTGTTTGTCTATAAATACAAAGATTTTCCAACAATTCTAAAACATTCTACAGTCATCGTTCAAACTGTAGCAACGACGATAGCCGTAAAAGTGATTACACGAAAAATTCGTTACGTGTATGGGTTGTGTTATGGTAGTTTCGCTCTTCGAATGCTGTTTTCGAAGTGCAAGCAACGTGTAACGGCGCCCCAGCGCGGGAATTCGTTCAAAAGACGCAGGATGCGAGCAAATTCAGGATGTTGTAACAAAGTGCGGGTACCTGATACCGTTGGATCCTCCGGTCCCTTTAGCGTTTAAGCTTTCCTGTGTGGAATAGCCTTTAGGTAGGGTGCCCACTGAATCCTGAACCGGCCGTGAGGGATAGGGGAAGAAGACGAGCGCGGGAAAAACAAGCAATAGATTCCTTATGGAAACGCGCACGTTGAATACATATGGCGGCGGCGTTGAATGGAGGCGAAGGAAATTGAAAAATTTCTAGAAGGATGGAATAAATAACAGATCCGTCTGAGCTTTAAAGGATATAAATGCGCCCTGTCCTGCGATACTCGAGGATAACAATGCAGCCATTCTTATTTTTCGCGTGGTAACAATAGTGGAACTGTTTCTTTTAAAAGCGACATTTATTTTTTAAATAATTCTGTTGGTCCAGACAAGAAAATTATTAAAAATTCGCTTCCTCCATTTAAATTAACTTCAAATTTCACACATTCCTATATTTTGCGTCTGCGTTTTTTGAGAATAGTTATGAAATTTTAAGTTTGCTTTTACTAGTACTGAAGATTGCATACCCAATCGATAATGAGAAGACATATAACATTTCATGCTGATTCAAAATTCATATTTTAGTGGGTATCGTTATTATTATCAACGTGATTTTATTGACCATATATCATTAGACTTCATCTAGTTCTATCTTCCTGTTAGTTATTGTTTTTCTAAAGTTGTAACAAAGTAGATAAGAAGTAATAAGCTGAAAAATTCAGGTATAGGTGGATCAAATGAACGATAATGTCAATTTTAAACCAATTAGACATCTCAAATATCTTTCATAATACATTTGAACAACTCATTTTAATTAGAAATATGTAGTAATAATTTCGAAGTAATGAATAAAATTAACTATGATAATTTTCCATTGTGGATCATGTAAAAATTTTACAGAAAATTATCAACTTTTTCTAACATAATAAAGCAGAGCTGGCCATTCGTTTGAAGACTATTGTGTATTTTGTAGTAGTACGTAATATCATGTCCCTGTTAATTCTCATTATGGATTATGTACGTATTATAAAATACATTGTCATGAAATTATAATTGCAAACCCTGTGGGCAGAGCGTTAAACAAGAATAATTGCAATTTAGTGTATTTGTACCTACAACGGTTAATATTCTCTTTCGTTATCAGAAAAATCGAAAACAAAAATAAATAAGGCGATTTATACGAAACATATCTCTTTTGAAAGCAGTGATTCTGTACTACTTTTTAACACAAGTCTCATTAACATACCTTTGACCATTCGAAAGTAACGTATTTATTTTGATTTTCGATGAAGCTCAACTCACCCCCTGTTGACTCGATCCTTATCGACTTACTACTAGAGAAAAATTATTTACAAGAATTGACGACCATACAGATCCATGAATATTTAAAATTTGAAATAAATTCATCCGAGGGTGGATTTAGTCAATTTTGAAAAATTCATTAGCTCTTATTCCAAAAAATTCCAGCGATTCCAAAAGGTGCTATATTGCATTTTCAAGTAATTTAATAACTGTATTGTCTCAGCCGTGCCGACATCCGAGAAACGAAGAGCTGCAGTAACGACATTTTTAGTGGAAATGGTCGTCATATTTCAAATATACAGCGCAAATGTAAAGCACTTTCGGATAAAATATATAGAGTGTTATTTGACTCGAGTCGCATTTAAACAATACTTTGTATACTTTTTGCATGCCGATAGACGATGATTCTCTATAAAAGTATATATAACAAGTGAAGAACAAAATTTTGTCGTATTTTTTAGTTTCTTTTTGAGAGGAATGATTTTGAAAATGTTTGAGATAATGTAAAGACTAAATATGACTTGATTCGAGATTGTTACGTACATTACTCGTTATTTCTACTTGTATTTGTTTTTCTAAAAATCGATAGCAATTAAATGTTGTACATTTTACCTTGTTAAAAGTGAGAAGGCGTTAAGATGCCCAAAACAAGTCAGAAACACCAACACAAGTAGAGTTACCAAGTAATGGACAGACACATTAGCTACGGCGCGTACTTCATAGATTTTTAAAATCGATTATCTGGAAAATAAATATTTGCACGAAGAATTTTGGGGCATTTTATTTCACATTTTCGATTTATTTTTGTTAATAGAATCGACACTTTTTGGCTTGCAGTGCCATCTCCTATATATGACCGAATTTTTTATTGCAGAATGAAATACTGCACTAGAAAGTATTTTTTTTCTATATTATTTTTTACGTTGCGAAAGAGAGGTATTTCTTTTGCGTTTGATGATATTTGATATTTTTCGCGTGTTGCACCGCCAGGATGTTGCAATATTGGCAAAACAACTCAAAGGGAATGGGTCTTGATGAAAAAATAAGTTGAAATCGTTAAATGCAGTTTTTATTCATGTGAAATTGACTCGATCCCTTCTCGATTTTATTTCATTTTATGATTTAACTTGTACCGTATACGTTTATTTTCATTTCTACTTCATTTTATAATTATATTTTAACTTTGATTGAACATTTCGACTTCATTACAATTTTTGTTCAATGTTGAAACTTTTAATATTCATTTTCTTTAATAACTGTTTTAATCTTTACTTTATTTTAAAACTTTCATTATAGAAAGAGAAATGAGTATAGTCAATTACATTGCAACGAACCTTTTGTAACAATTTATTCAGACTTATACGGTCTCTGGAATGAACAATGCTCATTATTTTCAAAATGTACCAAACGATATCGTGGCCAAATAATCGTATACATACACATCGTTCATTTTGAAAGTCACTACATATAAATACAACAATTTCGACTGTTTATTATATATTATACAAAACATGTTATACCAATTCTATTCTCGAAACTATTCTTCGTCCAGAAAATCAAGTACCGTGTTGATACAAGTTGCAATAATACTCGTGACGCATCGCAGGATCAACAGAAGCGTAATCTAGCACGTATAATAACAGACAAAAACACAATCCCTCAACCACGGCGAAGAAGTACCTAACGGCATAGTTCGTGCTTGCATCGCAATTAGCGAGAACGGAATGCGGAACACGTGTCATAGCCTAAAAGATTTTAATAATGCACCGACATCCGAGACGCTCCGACGTGCATCGTCGTCATCGTCCGAGCAAACAAAAACGTCCAAGACAACCGTATCCGACAGCGTTGGCAACGAATCGCGAACGAACAACAATAAAACTGCAGAAAATATGGAGCGAAACAAAAAAACCAACAAGGTAGCGAGATGGAGAATGTTGCGCGTAATATTGGAACACGAAAACAATGGGTTTCCCGCAGGACGAGTAACGTGTAGTTTGTAGGCTACGGTCGACTGTGCCGCGATGGGCAGGTCCGTTTCAGATTTGAGCGTCGAATATGTTTGTATATCAGGCGATGCTTTAGGTTGGGTGCATGTTATCGACTTTCTGTCTCACGACAGTTTAGCCGACTCGGTAAAAAATATGGGCCCTATACGGAAGCTTATCGTATATACTTGTTTAACTGCTCCTCGATTCAGCAAAGGGATAACTCCGAGAGGAATATCGCGTTCCTTGCGCCAAAATGGTAGAATTCGCGTATTTTTATGTAGATAGTTATCGTAATCATTGTCATTGTCTTTTTTTTGGGGGGGTGGGGGTGGAAAAACCTTCCTACGCACCGGGTGCCGGTGGACGATGCCAACACCCGGTAGTGTGAGATTTCTACTCATTAAAAAACCACCCGCTTCCCACGTTAGTTTCCCTCGTTAATTGTCATTGTCATTATTCTCGTTATTATTTTCATTATCGTCGTTATTCTCAACCTCTTCATTATTCTTATTGTCATTATTATCGTCACAGTCTTTTTGTCATTATCGTCATAGTCAGCATGCGTCAACACGTAGACAACACCCACAATGATAATACAATATACATAAAATAATAATAATTATCCACATTCTAGCCATCGTTTGCACCACAATTATATTACGAATCAAGTAGGTACTGCTCGAGGACGAGAAGTTGACAGGCAGGTCTGATTAACAACAGTACAATCTTCTACATTACACTGTCACCAATCAAACCCACTGGCTAAGTTACATCTACTTCATTTATCAACACACATAACACTAGTTTACAAAATAAAAAAAAAAAATGTTCATTCAATGCCACAATTTTTTTCTTATGTATTTTGGCCTACTAAACTCGACAATCGCAAGAAAAATTTTTGCTATGGATGGGTTTTTTTGTCTACGAATTTTTGAATCTTTTTTCCGATTTTTTTCTGACATACCTTCACATTTTAAGCCATATCTCGAGTTAGAAACGTCCGATTGAGTCGCGCAAGACGCAATTTTAAAGGTAATCGAATTTCCAACAATTACTTTTCACATTATTTTCCAATCAGTTCAATAGTTTAAGTGTTACAAGCCAATATATACGAGAAACTTTGATTTTTTCGGCTCAAATAGAACACGAATATTTCTTCTATCGCCATAGAAAAATAGAAATTGTCAAATTATGTCCAATTTCTGATTATTTACGTATAGATCGCACTTTTACGAAGAAAACAAGCTTTTGTTGAAAAAAATCGATAGATAAATACCGGAGTTAGGAACAATTGAGTAAAGGTACAAAAATCCCAATTTTATTCTGTTCTTGTATTTTTTTCCTATTTATAAAGGAAACATTTATTTAATTAATTTCGATTAGAAATAATTTCGGCCTTTGCTTTGTCTTCTGTTATTCGTTGGGTTCGTTTCTCTGATGAGGAACCAAATGTAGTTTCCCAACATTCTTTCATCCCAATATCCCTGATAGCGCTGCTCAATAGTTTTGATATCTTGGTGAAACCTTTCGTCGTGTTCGTCACTTACATCGCCAAGATTTTCCGGGAAAAAATCCAAGTGAGAATGTAAAAAATGAATTTTGAGCGACATATTTACGCCTGTTGAAATTAAAATTGAAATTAAATCTACAAATTTTTCCATTTTGTCGAATCAAATAGAATAGCAATATACAGGGTGTTCAAAAAAAGCATTCAATATTTATATGGTGTATAGGACACACTGTACCGAGTAAAAAAGCTTTAGTAAACATAGGTCCAAAGGTCAACCGTTTCTGAGATATAAACATTTTTGTTTGCTAGTATCACGATTGACTAACTACTGGGTTTTCGATATATACAGAAGATTTTCCACATGTCCACCGCTCATTTCTGTAGACGCTTGTTAACTCTCTCGACAAATCCCACATTTCTGTCGAATTATTTGACAAGCATGGTGGATTTGGTAAAACATCGCATGCGATGGAAGCAAGTAAGCCAATCATGATGCTAGCAAACAAAAATGTTTATATCTCAGAAACGGTTGACCTTTGGACCTATGTTTACTAAAGCTTTTTTACTCGGTACAGTGTGTCCTATACACCATATAAATATTGAATGCTTTTTTTTGAACATCCTGTATATTCCATACCCATTTTTGCATAATTTATTAGCAAATCTTCAACAACTTTCTTATAATTCATACTCTGTCGAGAAAGAAGCCCTAAACCTAATTATAATTAACGAAAAACTTGAAAACACGGTAGCAAACACTTGAAAGGCCACAGGTACCACGTCCTTGGCCTAGGCTTAGTGTGCACGTCGCCTAATGCATCTCGAGCGGCCCATCGAGTTGCAGCGTTGCGGCTGCATCTCGATTCTCCGTCTATCTATCCGTATTTCTCCGTTTCTCTCTCGTTCCTCTCCATTAGTCCCTCGCTCTAGGCCCACACCGTTTGGCGAGAGCCTAACGGAGAGACAGAGAGACTGGCCGGTTGAGACGAGAGTGAGAGGCGTCTCTGACCGGTCATTCACTCGGGTCGACCGCGTAAAAAACTTGCCGCTACCTTCTATGCGCTCTGTGCTCGTGTGTACTTTCTGTAGCGCGTACCTACGTATATGACAGATGGAGAATGAACGGAAGAAAGAGAGAGTGGGAAAGAGTGAGGCATGATCATTGGTTGTAGGAAGTGGAGGGGAGGGAGGCGCGTGTACAGTCGACGCGACCATACGAGTTTTCGCGCGCGATTTGATAAGCGACACAGACATCTATACTGTACCTAGATCGCTAAAGAAGCCTGAGTACATGGCCTCAAAAATATGTACTATAAAATCATATTTCGCCCATGCTCACTGTTGTATGTATGTATTGAAATGTTATATTTGACACACAGTTATCTATATTATATACACACATGTGACTTGACTAGTGACCTATACTTACAATGGGTGTAGAATGTATTCGTACACCGATCAATTTCCCAAAAAACTTTTGTGTGAAATTGTAGTTTATTAATTTCTTTTTTTATAATCAATGATATTTTACATAATCTCGGAAGTCTCTAAGATAGATATAGTCCAAACAACATTTACTAGTTAATATAAATTGTGAAATTAACAAAAAAATGCGAAAAGTGGGTAAAAATATAGAAGCAATAAGTATTTGTACGATTCTTATGACGAACCATTTAGAGTAGAGTTTGTAACGTAAACACATTTATTTATTACTCCGTATGAATTAGAAAACATCAAATTTCCAGTAAAGTACTTTTAAAAATGGCTCTAACAGAGGAATTGAAGAAGATCCCACTTCGAATAAGTAATAATTTAGTTAATTTAACGTTTAGAAGAGTTGCGATATTTATAAAATCAAAAGGAAATCCCACGAAGAAAGTATTATAAGTTTTTTTCTTGTTAATTTCGCAACTTACATAAATAGCTATTTTTTTTTTTTAATCTATCTCTTCTAGAGATTTCCGAGAATATGTAGAATGTCATTGTATACAAGAACTAAGTTAATAAATTACAATTTATCATAGTTTTTTTTTGGAAATTGTTCGGTGTACGAATAGTTTCTACACCCACTGTAGTTCTTTGGTTTTTATAAATAAATCTTAAAAGAATTAAATACCAGACGTAAATAAAGTATGGAAGGTTGGGATTATTCTCGTATAAACGAAGGAAACTTATGCACGCGAAAATTCACTGTATTATGGTACACACTTTTCAGTGCCATCTTGTATGTATGATATTAAAACAATAGGCGTCAGCGATCTAGATGTAGTATAAATATTTGTTAGATATAATCGTTACCATTATTTAACGTTATCTTCGGGGTAGGAAGTAGAACAAATCCATATATTGAATTTTGTCTTAAATTAAATATTAATTAAACTTCCTAATGATTAGATTAGAGTATTTGTTATTTTTTCTACGCTGTGATCTCGATTACCAAATCACACAAATTAATTTTAAAGTGATAACTCTTTTACGTAGAATTGAATTCTTTTCGAGAGTTATTAAACATATTTTTGATAATATTTGAACATAAATACATACGTGTGAGGAATCATCGTTATCCATCAATTTAATTAATATTATTTATACAACGTACTAATATATTTTATTTGTACATTGTTAAAACTATATTCTACATTGATTAAAATTATACAACTATAGTATAATAAAGGCATTCGTTCAAATAATTCTTTCTACTTTTTAATCATTAATAACAAAATTAAATTAAGTAAATTCAATAATTTATTAGTATTGTAAATATTAAATAAAAATAAGCAGAAGTATCAACGAAAATATTTGGCTTTATCACTTCTAAAAAAGAGTGAAACAGTTAAACAGTAAATAGTAAATGAAAATTGAACGGGATTTGCGACAAAATTGTACGTACAAAAATCCATTGAAAAAATCACTTCGAAAGTGGTCGATTTTCGAGAAAATCGATTCAGAAGGGCAGAGAGAAGAAAGTGAAACGATTGAACAGTGGATTTTCGGTTGACGCGTTGGCTCGATGGAATATAATACCCCCTCGTTAATCCTATCATATCCGCGAAACGCGAACCGCTATTTGTGTTCCCCTTTTTCCATTTTCGCAGATCGAGGGGTGATTGATACGTAATATTCGGATATCGAGTTATGATGTTTCCAACCCTTCTACTTTTTTCTCCATTTCTCTTCCTTTTTTTACGAGGGGTGGAGCGTATCGTTCTTTATTGCATCGTTCTATCGCACTGTTACGCGTATGCCAAATACGACAGATGAATTGGGAGCGCTATAAACTGCTAACCGAAGAAAAATTGGTTTGGATATTGTAATGATTTATCGTGTCGTACTCGGTTCGTAATCAAAACATTCCACAGAATTCTCAAAAAATTAAAACTTCTACAGTTGTTGCTAGTTAAGCAAACATAAACGCATGTATGTGAACAGATGGCGTAAATTAAACAGAATCTTGTATACATTAGGTGTAGAAATTAATTCTGCGACTTCCTAAGTTACATTTACTATTTATTTATAAAGATAAACATACAACTTCTAAATTTTTCTCAGTCGCATATTCTAAGGGAGCACATATAAAACGAAATGTAATCTCTAACATAATAAAATAGCCAGTAAATAATCTTATTTAAACTAGAGTTGTAAACAATTATGTAAATGTAAATACATACAATTAATTTGTACACGTAATACGTACGTAAGTAGACATACCAAATTTCCACAGATTATATATTAATTACTTTGATTGCAAATACAGTGGGTGTAGAAAGTACACCGATCAATTTCCAAAAAAAAAACTATGTAAAATTGTAATTTATTAACTTATTTTTGATAAACAATGACATTCTACATATTCTCGGAAATCTCTAGAATAGATAGATTACAACAAAAAGAATAGCTATTTATGTAAGTTGCGAAATTAACTAGAAAAAAACAATTTATCGATGGAAATATTGAAGCAATAAGTATTTGCACAACTGTTTAATTTTTAAAACTTTATTAAAAAAAAAAAAGAAATTTACATTAATTTACAAGTATATAATACTTCCTTCGTGGGATTTCCTTTTGATTTTATAATTATTGCAACTCTCCTAAGCATTAAATTAACTAAATTATTACTTATTCGAAATGGGATCTTTTTCCATTCTTCTATTAAAGCCATTTTTAAAAGTACTTTACTGAAAATTTGATGTTTTCTAATTCGTACGGAGCAATAAACTAATGTGTTTAC
>NC_071976.1:19115185-19135629 GCF_026283585.1 Hylaeus volcanicus
GTAAACACATTAGTTTATTGCTCCGTACGAATTAGAAAACATCAAATTTTCAGTAAAGTACTTTTAAAAATGGCTTTAATAGAAGAATGGAAAAAGATCCCATTTCGAATAAGTAATAATTTAGTTAATTTAATGCTTAGGAGAGTTGCAATAATTATAAAATCAAAAGGAAATCCCACGAAGGAAGTATTATATACTTGTAAATTAATGTAAATTTCTTTTTTTTTTTAATCAAGTTTTAAAAATTAAACAGTTGTGCAAATACTTATTGCTTCAATATTTCTAACGATTGATTGTTTTTTTCTTGTTAATTTCGCAATATACATAAATAGCTATTTTATTTTTGTAATCTATCTATTCTAGATATTTCCGAGAATATGTAGAATGTCATTGTATACAAAAACTAAGTTAATAAATTACAATTTTACATAGTTTTTGTGGTAATTGATCGGCGTACGAATACTTTCTACGCCCACTGTAGATATTTTTCTTTAAAACCAAATGAAATTCTCTGTTGAGAGTTATACAAAGATATACAAATTTGTTCATGCAGTTGTGGTTTATCTTATACGCTATGGGTTAATACAAGATACTCATTCTTAGTAATACATAGTATTTGAAACGTATACTGCAGTTTTTTAAACATGTACAATATGTATCAATGATACTGGAGTAAATTTAATGTTAATTTAATCAGTGGAGTGTATTATCAATAAGTATCTAAGTCTGAGTTAATCGGTATCAATATTCGATACCAATAAGTTTGACATTGTTACTAAATAACTACTAGTTTCAAATTACAACGAGTGGTTTCATTTGATTTTGTATCACAGGTATATGTATTTTATTGGGATATTGATTCTAATTGAAATTATTCCACTTTTTATGTTCTGTTTACAGTTATAGTTTACAATCGTTGTAATATCTATAGTTAATAGTTATATTGGCAGTTATTTATGAACTAGAATTAATTTGATTCTTTTTAAACTTCGAATGTTATATACAATGTTTGTATCTGATCAATTATGTTCTATGATAAGTACAATTAGTCTCATATAAATGATTTTATAGGACAAATATTTTTTTTTTATATTGACACTTTTATAAATTTTATTCTTTTTAAATATTGGATGTTGTATACAATAAATATAATATTTTATATATGATCATTAATGTCCCATGATAAACATAATTGGTCAAATACAAATCATTTTATAATACGTTCAATATTTGAGTAGGATTAAAATAATAGAATAAAATAAATATTCTCGACTACGTGTTAATTCAAAGCTATAATTAATTATGAATTGTCCTCGATGAAAGTATAGATAATAATAAATCTATATTTCACGTTTAATGCCTCTAGAAACCACTTTGAAGATCATTATCTCTTATTACCGAGGGGTGTAGAAATAAAATCAAGAAGGTGCAACCTTTAAAAAAAGGTTTCATCGCGATCAAAAAGTTTGATGTACTTTTTGTAAATAATGTAGGCATCGTTTCAGCGTATGCTGATCGTTTCAACTACGGCTGTATTTCATACCGTCGAAAAGTTTACACCTGAAAACAAGAGTGGTTATTTGCCCGTGTATTTTCAACGTGAAATTAATTACTGAAAACGTGCTAAAAAAGGGAGTGAAAATTACGAACAAGTTAAACTGCAGAATTTTTGAAAATTTTCAAATGTTTTTGTCAGGTATAACAAACACGCAAAGTATGTGAGAAATGTTCCCTGTCTCTAATAAATGTTCATAACTTTTATAATATTCACCGACCATCGCCGTTTTTGGATTATTCACAAATTATTTTGCTTCCATAAAATTTTTGATGATTTAATTATATTTGTCTCTGCATATATTGTTGTTTTACATTGAGGATTAAGGAAACAAAACTATAAATCTTGTCATGCACTGCGTATTTTTGCACGCATAGTGATCTAATGACATAAAAATTACTCTAAAATTAGATATCTGAGAAACTATTTATTTTAATTTAAATGTTTCTAACAAGATACGCATATTAAATCGTTAGCACAAACTTTGTACTGCAATATATGATGTTTCTGCCTTTAGAATGAGGTAAGTTTTTAATTTTCCATGAATACGATATTTTATAGTTATTTATAGACATTTTTCCTGTAAGACATTTAAAGAGGAAAATGACATGACAATAAATCGAATAACAAGTATTATCTATAATTATAAGAATCAAGATGAATTTGTGTATTAATATGTAAAATTAAAATATAAAATATAGCTTGAAAGAAACTTAACCAAAGTGTACAAACTGTAATATAAAATGTAGAATTATAACATAATGCTGATTGTACGTAAAAATTGTACATTTTAGGATAATATTCCAAACAAAGTAAAAATTGAAAAAATAGGATTTCTAAAAAAAAGCGAAAATAACAAAAAAATATATACCAGTATGAATGAAACATTAAAAAATGTTATAATAATCTCAATACACGTGTATACCTTATATTTTTTGAAGTGTACTACTATTATATTATTATAATTAACAAGTAATTTAACAAATATATTTTCACAAATAGGGGAAAACGGACGTTAACAACATTCGAAATTATTTGTTCGTACGGATGAATAAGTTGTAATTGGTACTCTACGAAAGTTGCTCCAAAGTATTCACGAGCCAGGTCTAAAAAGGATTACTTAGGGAGAGTTCAAAACGGATATTTCGCGCTTCGTCAAATGCTTTTGCACTTAGCAAAACGATCTGGCGGTAGATTACTTCATTAGAGGGAAGAGGTAGGAAAGGGCCAACAAGTGGAACACGAGCGTTGCCGAGAACGGCGAATTTTTCTGGTAAAATTAAGGCGAAATAGGGATTGTTTACCGCACCTGCGACGACTAAAACTTGCTGACTAACTTCTTCCTTTCCCACCGTTTCCCTTCTTTTCTCTTCTCCTTTTTTTATTTTAAGAAACTGGCTCAATCCACAGAGTGGTTTCCGCTCTTGCCCACTCGAGTTTCCGTTGGTCTTCTAGTTCTAGAAAAATTGTTCCTTGCCATCGTCTTTCTCATCTGCAATAAAACGCGCCGCGCACACATACACGCGTCCGGCTGACGTTTAATGCGACAACAAGGGTTTTCAACGACCCACTTGATATTTCGCGAACTCCAAACTTCAAGCAGGCAGGATTCGCGGTTCTCGAAGCTATCGCGCCGAGGGAAATTGTGCTTACTGCCTTACATTAGCTGAAAATATGTGTGTAAGCAGTGAGTATTATCAGACACACGGTACTGTTTCAGAATATTCGAGTGTTTCCTAAATTGTACTGTTTCTAATTGATTCGATGATTCCATCATTGAAAGGACCAAGGAAAAATAAATTTCACTAATTGTACTATATTCGAACAGTACTTTAATTTTCATCAAATGTTTCAACTTTCTCTCTGGGTCCTCTTTAATAACATAAAGATTACTTCGTTTGAAACTAATGATACAATTACATAATTCACAAGAATATTTTTAGTATTAAATGTAAACATTGTTTGAGTTTGTACACTTTGGTAATGTTGCTTGAACACAACATTCATTAATTTTATTTTTGTTTTGCCTTATCATCCATTAAAATTATTAATTAGTTAAGTTTGCATAAATCAAGTAAGATAAATGATTCATGAATTTTTCATGTTGTTCATTAGTAATATTATTCTAGAATCCACAACTTATTATTTTAGATAATAATGCATAAATCCCTTGTTCGTGTAAATTTTTGTTTGATTAAAGTTTCATTTTTGAAATTTCAATTAAACTATCTATACATTCTTTGTTTATTTATAAGTTTAAGAGCTTATAGTTATATACACATACAATATAATTACTTGTAGATTTCACTACATAAAAAAAAATATACATGTCGAATTGAGTAACCTCCTCCTTTTCGAAGTCGGTTAAAAAGCATACATTATATTAACAGTATTAATATGGAAAAGTAAATCGTGAAAGATGACAATTACAAACTGAAAATTTAGAGATGAAAATTAAGAAATGGAAGTTAAAAATGGCGTTCGAAAAATAGATTTGAAAAATTAGAATTAAAATGTCAAAATTGAGATATGTAAAATGAAAATTAAAAAACGGAGATTGAGGAATGAAACTTAAAGAATGAAAAGTGAAATAAAAAGGATGAAAAGGGTAAACTGAAAATTGAAAAATGAGATTCATAATAAATCTTTCTTACTGTTTTAATGTTCAATAAAAAATTCGTTGCCTACCAAACCATTTAACTATTTACTTTGACATAATAGTAAAACATGAATTCATTTCACCAAGAACTGGAAAAATGTCATTTTTGTTTATACTTCCTACGCCCCCTCGTTGAGTTGCACAAACAACTCTGTTAGGATAATATTGATCGCGTTACGAATTCATGGTGAAAAATTCCGAAAAAGAGAATTTTTAGTTACGCCAATCGTCGTGAATAATTCATCCAGTACCCGCGCCAAAAATTCTACAGACTTTCGGGACTTTGCTGCCATTCTATTGCGCAACGGTAAAATTCTAAGACCACCTGCTGGATTTAATAACGCTAGTGGTTCGAGTTAAAGGCGCCTTTATATTTTCAATATCATGAATTAAATGCGCATCTACCGTGCGCATGAAAAAAGCTGCGAGCTTCGGGATTCATCGCTGCTTTCGTATGCGAGAAACAATCGGCAGCCAACGCGGAAAAGCAGCGGAAATGACCGTCGCAGTAAAGCACAGAGGAACGCTATTCGCGGGATGAAACTTGCGCAATCATTCTATCCACTTGAATCCAACGTTGAAAATACCACGATACACATTTTCCCCTAGATCTCCCTATTTTATTATTCCATGTGTACGTGAATTTTTTCAGATTAACGAGCTATATGTATATTTATTAGTAGAATGTAGAATTGTGGAGGGATTATTTGATAACTACAGTGTAATAATTTTTTTAGTTATTTTCCATCGGTATTGTGTTTCATTTTAATTGATTATTCAGTAATTTTAATTTGTATAGAAATTTCATTAATATCTTAAATTAATAGTAATTACCGATTTCTTGATATTCGTGACTATTAATTACTCATAAGGATACATGTAAGTAGAATAGACAGAATTGTACAGTGATTATGTGATAATTACGCGATGGTAATTATGCGGTAATAATTTTAATAAGTGATTTCAAACTTGAATCACTTAAAATCGTTAGATAATAGACAATTAGTCGACATGCTCTCTCGTTACATAGTTAAAAATTAGTCCATTGGAGAATTTTATTTGGTTTTTACACCTGAACTTATTGTAACTGAAAACATGTATTTTTATTTGTAACATATAAATATTTTTATTTTTATTTCTAATGATAAAATTCGCGTTTTGTTTCATGTAGATCTCGAATAGAGGGCAAAGAGCAAATAGTAAAAGAACGTTTTTAATTTGGGAAATTCAAACCATTGAGTCGTTATAGTCAAACGCTGTATCCCTACAATTAATTGGTTGTTTCAAGGGGGTAGAGTTCTATAACGATATTTATAGGACACGCACAACTTCCCCTTTCGGTTTCTCCTAAGCGAAGAGCTAGTATTACCGGCTTTAAGGTAACATATCTGGCTTATACCTCCGTATACTTAATTCTGCGATCCGCTTACCCGTTCTAGAGTCCTGCCTCTGTGAATCGAGTGGTAATGCTCATGTACGACTTCAGATTTCAAATAAAGATCTTAACGTCAAAATACAATAGGTTCTTTTTTATTTTAAAGGAACAGTCTTTTACTCCGTTCGTACAAAACATTAAAGAACAACTTTAATTAACACATTCGCGGCTGGCAGATATTTTACACTTCTAATACCGAATACTGAAGAAAATAATAAAATCCTGAAGCTGGATTTGGCAAAGGGTATATGTAGCCGGTTTTGGGGATCAAAAGTGCCCTTAGACCGATTTCGATTTCCAATGATATATTCGATACGTTATCAAACAAGACTATTCTATGCCAAGTTTCAAATCCCTATCTCGACTTATAGGGGAGTAAATAAGAAAAAACAAAAATCACGTTTTTCACTAATTTCTCTCGTCCTGTTGCATGAAAAATTTTGGAAAAAATCGGAGATATTTCAGTTATCGAGGCACATGTTCCAGAACTTTTTCAGATTTTTCAATTCAAAATCCAAACTGTGAGAAATAAAAAACACAAAAATAAAAAAATGATGAAAAATCCCGGTTTTGCATCGAAGGAATCTCAAAATTACGATTATATAATTACAAGAAGTGTATATTATTGTTATTATTTTCCTCAATTTTTTTCATAATTTTGGGTAAGTTGCGTCGTACTTGGAAAAATCAAATACCGATTTTTTTAGCTGTTTCGGAGTGTTAAAATAACTTGTATACAGAATTTCTAATAATATTTAATAATACTAAATATCTAGTAATTACAACGTACGCTATGTATGTACAATATCCTAAGAACTATGGCTACTGAGGCTCAAGTGGTAAGGTACTCGGCTGTTAAACTGCTGCGTACTTTTTGAGCGTAGGTTCGAATCTCCAATTAATATATGTGTATATATTTTTTTATTTTCATTAATCATATATATTGTTTAATTTCTAATAATGTAACAATGATAAATACTTATTTACAAGTAATAAAAACATATTTTTATAGTGCTTTAACATACAATATATATATATAAGAATAATTTTGGAGCGCTCATGCCACCGCTTCTCTTGTCAACTATCTTATCAACCACGATATTATTTAACACGTCTTACACTAAATTAATATATGAAATTGATTTTCAAATCACTTATCTTTAATATTGTAGTTACAATGCAGTAAACATTGTGTCGTTATACTTAATTCTCCTCGCTGTCTTCGTTGATAACAGCTGTCACTTCTTCAACGTTAAATATTTTGCTGAGTATTTCTGCAGGCCTTACAATTTTTTATTAATATCTGTTCTATTGAAACCTCTCCTACACGGAGAAGTCCCGTTTTCCAAAAAATATAATAACGATTGATTGAGCCGAGGTATGTTAAATATTTATTGGCTCGACAGGGAAAAAGCCGTGCGGCATAAAAAAACCCCAGAATGATACAAATATTTCGCAAGAAATGTTAAAATATGGAGGATGTGAACGATTTATAATTTTTACATCTTAACGCTTCGAGTGATCTCGAACAAGTGTCGTTAGAATTGAAATTCGTCCGGAAGGTAACGATTTCCCCACTCTTGTCGATAGAAGCTTCTACAATCTTCTAGAAGCTCGATTCTAATGTTTAATTTCAATATGGCCATTGGCATATATGGTGAGATCATTGCCCCTGTTTTCGCGTTGCTAGGCGCCACTCCTCGATCGCGAGTCGGTTTGGAGTCGGTTTGGAGTCGGTTTGGAGTCGGTTTGGAGTTGGTTTGGACCTGTGAATTCATCGCCCGCTCGATCCGCTCAGCTGTTTTGAGCTGTCGAGAATCCGTCGCCAGCAAACAGCGACGGATCAGCTGCTTCGAAAAATCGATATATTGATTGCACGCAGATTTGAACGTATATGATACATATGTGAGCACGGCCTGCCGTGGAATTCTGGACTCTTGATTCCGACCACCGAAGTATGAATCTTTTGGCTCCATTAATGGAGCAACCTTGGGCGACGAAACTGATCTCAGCTCGCCCAGGTTTATGATGTGCAGGCCGTGTATAATGTTTGATAGGCGTGTTAGCTACGAGGAGTGTAATGTCTCCTCGAAACATTGTGGTATGTTTGGGGATCGAGCGAACGATGATGAATTTGTATCTTACTCAGTCGCGACGAATAATGACATTCGCGGGTGAACAATATCTTTGGTCCAAAGATGGACAGAATATTGTGTAAAATAGCATGTTCTCTAAATAACGTCTTCGGAAAATATTTAAATTCAGATGTAGGGCGTTGCGACGAAATTGTTAAAAGAATACCATCTCGAAAAGATGTCGATAATACATTAGTATTGAAAATAAACGTTAGAATAGGCGAATGATTCCTGAAATGACAGAGCCCGATCTTAAAATTCTATTTACTGGTTCGTGCCAATTATCTCAGGTAGTGTAATATTTAGCAAATTTGATGGACGACCAAAATAATATTAATATTCGTTGCCTTAAAGAGTCTAAAAACATAGTTAAATTCAAAGTAAAATTACGTCACATTAGCAGTAAAACCTATAGATGTTACATTCACTACACACTATATTCAATAGGCTACACAGGTATTAAAAGATATTGTTGCGAATGTGTTAATAACGAAGATGTGATATCATTTGTGAAGGTATAAGTTATAGCTTATCACTCTTTTTTTATTTGTGTCATTTTATCAATCACAATGTTACAATTCGCGACGTAATTTCGTTACGATAATATCGGTATTTTTTTATTCTGCTATGAGATTCAATTATATATCATCCCTATTCTCGGGAAGAATCTGACACAATCATACGGGCTGTTTCGCCATCGGCTTCCACTGTGAGGTTATATTGAAAATAAATCGTTGGGTCTGCCCATATCGAAAGCAAAAAAAAAAAAATAGAAATATCAGGCGCTGTGAAGGAAATATGAACGCGTAGTGTTTCATTTAAACTAAACTTTGATAAAGGATCCGTTTGTGACAATGAATTGTTGCGCATCGGTATTCAACGGTCGCTTGATTTTCTACCTGGTCATAAATTCTCCATCTTGTTTCTGTTGTATAGGGCAATTTTAAAAACTACAAAAGACCAAAAATAAAATTTCGCACGAAATCGCAAAGTAGTCATATTTCTTCGGTTCCTTGAAAATCCTTCAATCTCCACAAATTCTTCGTTCTCAAATTTGTGGAATCCAAAGAACTGTACAAGTTTACAAGATTAATGTGATCGAGTGTCTTGTGAAAGTTTTAAGAGAAATTGAATATCTCAAATGATTTGAATATCTTGAAATGTTTAGATAACTATGACCACAATTATTATATATAAACATTGATAGTAGGATATAAATGGAGGAAATAATAAATATATTTTACTAACAATAACGTTTCTTTTTCTAATAGACTTAATCTGTTTATTTAGGAAATCTTTCTCAAATTTATGTTATTGGACATACTTTCTCATTTATATGAGAGAATTTTCATATCTATATGAAATGATTATTATTTTTCCTTCTACTTTATATTCCCTGTTTTTAGTATCGTATATTTGATATAAATATTTATTAACTTGTATTTCTCTAAATTAAAGATAAAGTAATACTTGATCCCAATATTACATCTATTACGTCCTGAATTCCAGGATAACCTGTCACCCAATTCGCTCAAATACTGCCTACTTTCGTCCCACGCCTCTTTTAAACGAATCGCGTCTGAATGGGGTCGTGATCTTTGGTTTACTCTGCTCTCACAATTACTATTTCTAAGAATTAGGTTCGGACTTACTACTTGCAATACTGAATTGCCTTTTGTATACAGGGTGTCCCAAAAATGTTGTAACACCTTGAAAGGGGTGGTTCGGGAGGTGATTTGAAACAACTTTTCCCTTAGCGAAAATGTTATCTGAGGCTTCGTTAAGCAGATATTACCAAAAAACCCCGACCAATCAAAGCGCGGGTACATGTATATATATATATATATATCTTTGGTTTATTATGAGAGAAAATATATCCATGGTTTAGACGTGCGAACGTCACATACGAATATCTAAAACATTATAGGTTTTCGGATATAAAAATAAGAACAAACGATTCACAAGGAATATATAATCAAATGTTATCAAGAATATTGTTTTTTAATCCACTTTTATACGATAAACGCAGAACGATGACACCAAATAATAACTACGAATGTCAGAAGTTTGAACGTTTCCAAGGAAGTTAGAACTTTTGACACTCCTAAGGCTTTCAAAACATTCAACACTTTCAGGATATACAAACTTATTTGGGTCTGGAGACAGTCTCAAAGTGACTTTTAGCAGTATATATTGGACTATCTCTTGAACATTTGCCAGCAAAATTATTAAAACCCCACCGCTAGCTAGTCTAAAGTACCCACACTAAACTACGCGCAGTTTCTCATCTATGTAAATATTTTTCGCAACTCCAACTCCCTTCGTAGCTGCAAACACTGTGTGATCCAGACTCTTCGTCAGTCATACTCGTAAACACGGTTTCATCCGAGCCCTACAAACCTTGCATCATCTTAGCCTTTACATCTTCCACCAAAACCTTCCTAAACTTTGTCGTGCGCTATTACTTTCTCTTCTACTTTAGATTTTTTATAACCCAGTTGAATATAACATTGCGATTGAGCTTTACAGCTGGTCCCACTTCTCCCTTGGGATTTATGTTAAAATATTTTCCGATTTGGAAGAAAGTTAATGTAAAAAAATTTCTTAATCACTCCAGAAGGAAACAAGGCGGGCCTTGTCAAGTCAGTCAAAAATTCGTATCTAGAAAAGTAGAAACTTAGTACAAGAATAGGTTATATTTTCCCATTAGAAATGTAGGTTACGATTTGCCCAAACATTTGTCATTTGTTTTAAGTTTTAACCCTTCGCGATCGTTTAATATAGACACGGGAACCATCCTGGTCGGAATTCATTTTTTTTTAACGAAAATTAATAATCTATACTTCTATACTAATATTATAAAGAAATAAAGTTTATTTGTTTGTTTGTTTGTATGTAGGGGTTAATCTCCGGAACTACTGAACCGATTTTAAAAATATTTTCAATAATAGAAAGCTACACTATCCCTAAGCAACAGGCCACATTTTATTTTGATAAAAATTCGTTTTCAATTTGAAATCTCTGAGAAAAGCCCTTGTAAAGTTGACTAAACATGGCCGAACGCTTAATCGAGTCGAGTGGTGGGGGACACAGCGGCAGCCGATGAGAAAGGTATATAAGGTAGGTTTACATGGTTTTTCTCATACTTCAACACATTTTATCGAAAAACTAGACTACTACTTTTGTAGTACACGACGTCAACTATTCAAATCTTTTTTAAAAATAAAAATCGGTCTTACGATAACGCATACAGGCCCGATGGAAAAAAGCGTACTGAAAAATTCAGATTACGATTGTGAGAAAACCACCTATCCGACAATCCCCACGTTTTGCACACATAAAGAACATATCAATCACTACTTGTTCCCAAAAGGCCAGCGCTTCAGTTAAAAAAATGGCGAAGATACGAATTTTTGAAAAAACGCTGAATTTTCCGGTTTTCCAGATTTTTCTCCGTTCCTCATTGTCCGATCGAGACGTTCGAGGTCTCATTCTGTAGGTATTTTCATCACCTATATTTTATCTCATTAGAGCATTGATATTGCTGCATTAGTTTAAAATTTATAAGCAAAAAACGATAAAAATCACGATTTCTTACCATTAAATTGTAAATAACAAGAAAACGGAACAGAGTTGGGAGTGAAAAACATATACCGATCTGCATATACTCCGAACTGCACAATCGGTATGCTGTTATTATTTTTGTCACACAAAAATGCTCTCTACTGATTGGCCTAGTAGGACGATCCTAGCGATTCTTGGCTCGCGAACCCAATCGAGACCTCTTGTTTCGGACAAAAACAAATCGCCCGTCTCCGACGTCAGGCTCATTGTTTGGCCAGCCATAAGTCCGGTAGCCGTGCCAGGGCCGTCTGGCACATCTTCACAATCGTTTGGCCAGAGGATGATGTATATATAAAAAAAGAACAACACGCGTTCGATTCGTCGATCCGGCTGGACGGTGACAGATCGTATTTTCGGAAAATACAATTCGACGCGAACTTGGCCAGCTGAGTAACGAGAGCTGGACGATACGATAAGGTTTCTTCGAACGGGATAGAGATGTCCGTTGGATAGTCAGGACGGCTAGATACGGCAGACAGATACGTCTTGGACGCACCGAGTCCCCCGACCTGGAAGCTTCTCAGACGCGATCTCCAGGCATTCAGCGTTCCCTGGCTGTCCACGACGTGTCCCGCAGACTCGTCCTATCTTTCTTTCCGGTTTCTCCTTCCCTTTTGCCGCCTAGTTCGTTGCTCCAGTCCGCGGGGCAACTTCATAGTGCATAATGGTCGGGATATCGAGCGCAGAGCCGAAGCGGGGCACGGAGGCCGCCGAGCAGAAAGATTACGCTCCGTCGACTTCGCTCGTTGTAGTTGATTGCGGTTCGACCTAACGGAAGCTCGATTCGAGTTAATACCGTCGCGATAACGTCACGACCCCCGAGATCTCTCTTTCTACCAAAGAAGAGTCAAGAGAGACGTCGGCTGTTCGTCTGCTTCCCTCTGTTGCTCCTTGGCCAGTCTTCCTCTTCCATGCTGTTTCGTTTGTTCCCTTTTCGCGTCGCACTTTCCTCGCTCTATTTTCCTACCAGACAAGTGGGCCGGTAATCGACCATTTAAGGGGTCATATACGTTTCTCGGCACTAAAATGTGCTGAATGTTTGCAAACGATTAGAGGAAAAACTATTAACCCTTTGCGCTCGGGTGGCGCCTCTAGGCCGACATATGTAATTTAAAAGTGATTTTGTAAACGTACAACTTCAAATTCACTTACATCAGAATACAACTAATTATTAATTGTAATAATAATACATTGAGTCATTAACGTTCGTAGATGTTTTTCTTCGAAGTAGAGTTTTTGGTTTCACAGAAATTTATTATAAAAATGGACTGGATTTGATTCTATAGAAAAATGCCTCGAGCGCAAAGGGTTAAACCGATTAGTTTAATTCTTTTGCTAACATAAAAGTACATATGCTTATACAGTAATAAACGCGCATGAAAAAGTATAAATTGTTAAAAATTTGACCTCTAAGTACGTTGTAGTAAAACGACTTTTTACAAATGATATGAAAAAAAATTTCGCTTTTCGCATTTTTTTGTTAATTTCACAAATTATATCAACTCGTAAATGCTGTTTGGGCTATATCTATCTTAGAGACTTCCGAGAATACGTAAAATATCATTGATTATAAAAAAAGAAGTTAAAAAACTACAATTTCACACAAAAGTTTTTTGAGAAATTGATCGGTGTACGAATACATTCTACACCCACTGTATATTTTCTATGTATTTTTTTATATTACTGTACGTCATAAATGTATAAAATCCGCAGTCTAGTAATAAATAATTTGTAGAGTAAATAATCGTTCATTTTTCATTCGTTGTTCAAAATTTCCATCGCGACAAAAAATTTGCCTGTCTCTGGTTCGTCGTTCCTTACCAGTAAAGCTCTACTATGGATAGAGCAATTGATCCAGGAGGTGGTTTAACCGACGACCGACCGACGAAAAGTTCGCCACGGTGGTAAGATCGTCGTAGAGAGATAGCCGCAGGCGTCGATTCGGCAAGAATCGCAAGAGGAACGAATCACGATGGCTGACGAGCGTCGCTTTTCGCAGGACGATGCCTCTCAGGTGAACGCCACCGATACGAAGAACGATGGCGACTGATACATCGCCGACGAGATGCACGGTTATTTGCTCGCACTTTTGATCGATCGCGTATAATCAACTCTTGCTCCTCCGCTGCTGGCGATACCAGCGCCGATAACAACGTCGGTGAGCACCGAGGTAATCTTGCGCTCCTTCCGGTGATCACGACGTTCGATTCGACGGACATAAGCTAAAGACAGAGACGAGCAACGTTCTCATCTAAATAAATATGTCGAATAACGAATTTTCAGATAAACCAAATGTAATAAAGGAAGAAGGTAGTTAGGATGTGGGATGTAGGAACTCAGGTTGTTCCAAAAGTTTCTTTCGTTTTATTAATAATTAATATATACACAATATTTTATGTTTTATGTTACATTACTGAATTGTGTACGATTCATTTCGTTTCATTACTGTTACAGCATCAATGTCTAAGAAATTAGATTGTCTATTTATATAAACACTGCCACAGAAAATATTTGAATGCAACTCACGAAAGAAACTTGTGGGACAACCTAATAGAAGACACAAATGGTTCAGCAAAATTGTGGCTAATAATTGAAGAGTTTTTCAAAAGTGGCTTCAAGATGCTTTCATAAAATATCGATTTCTAGACAACTAAAAAGAAATTTGGAAACTCTTTTTGCTTCGGTAATGATTATATAGAAAGGTTTGTTGAAGAGTGGAGATTACTTTTCTTAATCTTAATCCACCATTGCTCATAAACCTACTGTAAAGAAATATAATTGGAAAAGGGCAGAATGAGTGATCAATCTTCCATCAGGAGTTCCAATAAATTCCATAAAAATGTTAATTGTGTTGCTCTACAATTCAAAATTAAAAAAAAAAGAAGGTATATGTTGGATGTAGAACACATAATTTAATAGCAAATAGATTCTGATCATCTTGAAGAGATCTTTAGAAGATAATGAGATGCGATTGAAGCTTCCTTAAAGTTGTGTAGGAAGGTTTGTTGAAGAGTGCAACGGAGATTACTTCTTAATCTTGAACTTCCTCATGAACCTAATTATGAAGAAATATAGATGAAAAAAGATAAAATTAACGATCAGTCTTTCCCCAGAAGTTCCAACAAATTCAAGAAAAATACCAGTTGTGTTAATTTACTGTTTGAAATTAAAGAGAGAAGATCCATTGTGCGTAGAGAACATAAGTAATAGCAAACTTAGTATTTGTAATTATCTTAAAGTTTCAGCCGTAAATGTTGACCTCATTGAGGTGATCTTCAAAAATAATAAGGTAAGAAGCCTCCTTGAACTTGTGTAAAAAGATTTGAGGAAGAATAAAAAGTATAATATCATTCTTGTTCTTAATCGTTTTTGCAAGATCAAAAGTCCATGAATTAAATTTTCAAGAAATTTAGTTGAAAAAAATATAATTGGAGCTCTTCCATCAGAAGCCTATTAATTATGTTGTATCACTATTCAAATTTAAAAGAAGATGGAATTTGAAAACATCGACATCCTATTTGACAGGTATATTTTAAGGTTGCTTGTACTTGTACATATAAAAAGATTTGGTGAAAACTGAAATGTATACAACTTTTCTTGCTCTTGATCCATGTTTGCAAGACATCGCCAACCTAATTGTGGAGAAATGTAGTTGAGAAAAGATATAATTAGAGCTCAAGCTTTCTTTAGAACTGTGCATAAATTCAAGAAACATATGAATTACATTTTTCTACAAATTGTAACTTGAAAGAAGGTATTCGACGTGAAAACCATAAGCAGTAGCAAAATAGATAATGGTAATTATCTCAACGTTTCTTGCACTAGTGTTGGAAAGTTCGGTGAATAGTGGAATATACGATATCCTTCTTGATCTTAGTCGGTGAAACTTAGTTGTGAAACGTAATCGAAATGCGATATAATTAGTGTTCACTCTTCCTTTAGAAACGCAAATCAATTCAAGAGAAATATAATTAGCGTTGCAATATGGTTGTTTACAATTTGAAATTAGAGATAGAGAATATTCACTAGACCTGGAAAGCATCATCGATAACAAAATTAGAGCTTTAGTTCTCTTCAAGAGATATTAAAGAGATAATGAGATAAGATTAAAGTTTCCTCGCACGAGTGTAAGAAGGTTCGTTGAAGAGTGGAGCGTATAATATCCTTCGCGATCTTGATCCGTGTTTGCAAGAAATCTCCAGCTCATAATTCATCGACACCAGTCGTCCTTCCAAAGCGTAAAGTAATTTTAACAAAATGTAGATTATGTTGTTCGATAATTTAAAATTAAAGGAGGATAGTACCCGTACCTGTGTGAAGCTGGCCCCACCATTTTGAAAAACTCAAAATTTTCTTTTTGCATACGTTTGCTCATCGTTTGCTCACGTTTGCTCAAATGAAATTTTCGTTTGCCCCCCTCCCCCCTTAGTTCAACAGTTATACACGATTCAAATTAAGTGGGGCCAGCTTCACACTAGCCCCACCTTTTTGGAAAACTCGAAATTTTCTTTTTGCATACGTTTTCTCATCGTTTGCTCAGGAATGCTCAATTGGAATTTTCGCTTGCCCCTCTTTAGTTCAAAAGCTACGCGCGATTCAAATTTTTGAAAAGTGTAGAGCTGGTCCCACCGAATTTGCATCGCGTATATCTATTAAACTAAAGAGGGGCAAACGAAAATTCCACTTGAGCAAACGTGAGCAAACGATGAGCAAAAAGTATGCAAAAAGTAAATTTTGAGTTTTTCGAAAAGGTGGGGCCAGATTTACACGGGTAGTATCCGTTGGGTACTTATCGTCTCTAAATCCAATGGATACTTTTCTAATCCATTCTAGTCTAATTAATTTCATCTACAACTTTCCCTGAATTCGCAGTAACTCCTTCAAAAATCGTCGATACTGTTGCGAACACCCTGTACATTTATAACGATTAGAGCGTAAACCCAGTTATCGAGTATTACTTAGTTCCTCTTCTCACAATAGCGCAAGAGCGGGGTCTCTCAGATCGATGTCTCAAACTCTCTGTTATACAGTTCACACTCGACTGGCTGTTTGATAAATGCGAGTTCTCAACCATCGCTCACAGGCTCGCGTACACGTACGCCGAGACTCCTGTGCAGCTGGACAAATCCCCTTAACACTGTCTAACACTACTTACAAGCAACGTCACCCAACACTAACACGTCGAACCTGATAGAATTTTGCACTCAGTTACCCGCTGAAATGTATTACACGCGTATTTTCTTTTTATCGATTGATATCGATGGGATGCAAACTACCCTCGAAGATGTAAATGATATACCTTGTTAGTTAAATTTCTCAGTAACAGGTTACAACGAACGAAAGATGCAATTTAAATCTTAAGAGACGAAACAATAGATTATGAAAATTTACTGTTCAGCACAAGCTGCATTATCTTTGAATATTTGTAAAAGTTCATTATATAATCGCATAACTAGATGAAATCCTTTACTGTAACTTCAATAAAATGTATACTTTCCATCGGGCTTAAACAAACTTAAGACAGCTTGTGTTTATTGGCTTAAGCTTTTGAGATTGGCCAATTTTTACTCTGCAAAAATACATTTTACAAAAAAATATTTATTACAATGCTATCTGGTTTGCTACAGAAGCGCCTTCCATCGCTTGATAAAATTTTTATTCAACACTTGTCGACCAAAAGTCAAACTTTTCTCGTACAGGTACAACAATTTGTTCGTATATCTGGTACATTTCGAGAAATTTAATTAAATAGGTAGACAGGGGTCTGAATTAAGGAGATAATATTAATTAAACGGGGGCCAAAATATCAAGTAAATTTGAATAAACTTGCAATTTGATGTTGCTCCAAAACCAAAAATTGATACACACTTCCATTGCTAACCATTATGCAAAGAATAAAGTACTTAATTTTTATTTTTATTCAATTTAATTAAATAGGAACTTCACCTACGATTTTAAGGGTAGTTATTACCCCTTAAACATGAGTTAGAAATCATATATATATACATATATACACATGTATATACACTTATATATACACATATATATACATATATTTTTTTAGCAAATATTGATATCGTTCGACGTGCAAAAGTATTAAAATAAAATCCCAAAATACTATGAATAATTGTTTTTATTGGAGAAGATGCTCTAATATTTATAATCATTGGACACAAAAAGTACATGTTTAATATTTGTCAACGTTCTGTTTGCATACAAAGTTTTATCAAAATGAGCATGCTATAGTCGAGTAATATACCTTGATAGCAATTTTTTTAAACTTTTACTTCAGCTCAGGTAACAAAATTTTACGTTATACGGAAATGTTTTATACTTTTACTCTTTATGCGGGTAGTAAATCTTCCAGATCAATCGAGTGCAGTACAAAGCAAGCATCATATGCGAGGATACATACACGCCGGATGCAGCATAATTTCTGAGCTGTAACAGATTAAAATTAATGATCGACGTACCTGTTTTGCGTTTCAACCCAGATTAAGTCTGCGTCTTACGAACTACCTTCCGATGGTTATTAGAGGATAGAGTTCACGGTTTCATCTTATTTTCTCCGTTAGAGCTGTTCGAACCGTATTTAATCGGGCAAGTAAACAGAATTTGTAAGACTTGCTTCGCGTACTCATTTAAATGTATCGCAATTGTTATATATAATTTACTTGAATATAATAATTGCGACCATATTAAATAATTATTATACACTTATTATGTAACTATTATAAATATATTGGATTCTTATTTACGTCACTAACTGAAACTCTATTATTTTTTCTTTTTATTATAAACTGCAGAAACTGTTTTCAAATGTCAATGTTATCGAAAAAGAACCAACTCTTGAGTTTCGTAAATATTATCCGAACATTACGATGAGCTGAATAGACTGCGAATCGCTTATTTTTTTCTTCGACACAAGAATTAATCAGCACCATGTCACGTGATGTCATATTTTCATTAATGTAAGTGTTAACTTTGTCTGGGAACGAAAAATAATCTACGGTAGAGTGGAATATGTATTCTAATCCGACGCAAACTAGATATTACGGTGCGTGTAAGCTATATGTATTTTTTACAGTACACTCTCCGAAATTGCTATGCATTATTCAAGCACACTGACGTACACATGCAGCTAGAAATAATTAGAGTATCGCTTATTTCAATGACATTACTTTTTAACAAGGTATGCAATACTTCATAAGCTACGCACGCTATAATCTACAAGGTAGACATTCGGTAAAAGTATTACTCTGTCAAGTGCAAAATACTTTTTTAACATTTTAGATGCTTAGCTCATGATTCAAAAGCTAATTTCAATTATTTCGAAGTAAACAGTCATAATATTGATAATAAGAATTATTCTTTAGAAACGTTGTACTAATTTTTAAAAATATTATGAATGATACTTATTATTATTACTCAAAATGACATGTTGAAGTATGTAGATTGCAATTTAATAATAATATTTATTATCACCGTGAAATGTCATTTTGGGCTCTTTCCAAAACAAATGTTTATTTGAATGCTTCATTCCAGATGCTAATTAACAAATTTAAAATATCAAACATGTTTTCTCCGCGGACAAAAATTGAGTAATGCTTTATTTACAATCCCATTTGAATAGATAACAACTCATAGCATTATTCAAAGACTTTAAAATAAAATGTAATCAGAATGTGACGGATAAGAGGAGAAAGAGATGAAGTGTAGTTATTAAATGTTAGTTTTAATATACCTGTAGTATTCTATCGCTGCTGTTTACTATTTTGCAATTTCAATCAGAAATAGTTAGCAGAATATCTGAGAGTTAATAAAGCGAATTAAAAATTTCATTTTGTATGAAGCAATTAAAAACGTCAAACGTTTCTATGGCCGATTGACCGAGAACATTCACATGTTACAAGAACATGTGAATGCAACAGCGATAATGCGAGTTCTTGGGAAATTGTTGAAATGCTAGTGAATCCGGAAAATTACGTTAAGATTCCATTATACTGGAAATGAACTAAACGCTTCAAAATTACTGAATTCATCCGCGCATACGGTCCTTTGATAAGTCACTACGGGGAGCAACATCGGAATGGAAATTTTGCTTGTGTTATCGATCGAGGTGTACGTAGGTCGCTTGATGAACCTTCGTTGTTATTGACTGCACGTTTCTGCAAGACAACATTCCGAAACAAGCATCTTGTTGTTGCAGCTTTACTTGTTGCAAAATTTGTATACTTAACACTTTGTCAACCACTCACTTGGTGTTGGCTTGACTTAAACATCCGTAACTTCTGTAATGAACGGATTACTATGAAGTTTTTAAACAATGCTTGTAGTGCCTTTCTGGAACCATTCATGAACGAAGTTTCTGGAGATTTTGTATTATATCCCTCGTTTGATTATTATACAAATATTAGGTAATCTTATATTCATTGGAGCTATATGAAATTGTTTGATTTGCTGGTAAGAATGCCGAATAGGGGACCCTATGACCTTGACCTTGACATATGTTGTCAAGGGCACCCTCCTGAGGAACTTTTTCTACTAACCTAACCGTCGCTCACTGCTTATTAAAAAGTTATTCTAAAAAGTTATCCTAAAAAGTACTGTACTTGTGTTACATAAAATTCTCTATTATCTTGGACCATACGTGTAATATGGTTAAATAGCAATACCCAGAATTGTGTATTACTACTCATAAATGTGTTATTAATTTAGGCATTTATCTTTGTCAGATTTACGCTGATAAAAATGCTGAAAACCGTCTTTTTTCATCAACTTCATACACGCATCATTAAATGTTTCAAATAGAGAGTAGGCACAAGCATTTTCACCCTTGCAACGAGTCTCATTCGGGATTTACTCTATACCTCGTACATACATTTTTCTTAAAGGATTTGCTAAGCACTCGAAAAGATTCTCCTACTGTGGAGACATTCTTTCAACATCTGGTTTTGTGTGTTAATGCGTTACACCAAGTTCCATGCTCTGTTTGCAATTCATCCACTATAATTGCAATCAGAAGATGTAGGTATA
>NC_071976.1:19135639-19136578 GCF_026283585.1 Hylaeus volcanicus
TATTTAGCCACTAAAGTTAACTTAAAGTGGCAAATAGAAGTTATTTTCATCGTCTAATTTATTTGATTCTCTTATATGAACATTAATATTGAAAATGTATTTAATAGAAATGAGTACCATTTTCAAAATACACTAGCCTTAAAAAAAATGGGACACTATATTAAAACGTCATAACTCAGAGAGTTTTCAACCGATCTTCGAGAAACTTCGTGAGGTTTCGTTTTGAAGTGTCCTCTGGGTGTGTGCAAAGTTGCATTGACGAGGGTTGATGAGAAAGGGTTAATTCACCCCCCCCTAAAGGGGTAATGCAGAAAAACGGCACTTCAGAAGGGTCCAGGAGCGACGGAAGGCGGTGAAAAAATGAAAAAAATCTTTGAGGCGACTCTGTTTGATGCCCCCTACAAAATGCACCCCTTGAAATCGTTCTCGGACAAACCCATCCTTCACGACCACCCCCCCCCCTCCCCTAAAATCCACAATTTTTGGACGACAGTCCCGATTTTGGACTCGATGCATTCTCTGGACTCCTCTGATCCAGGAAATGTCATCACTTATGCCGTGCACCCCATAGCCACTCCTTGAGGGAGTGGAACAGCTCGCGACTTTTCAATCCCCTTCGTAAGGGAGGACTTCCAGACATCAAAGAGCGATGAAATTCACCATGTTTGTTCTCGATACGTTAAGAATGAAAGCCCAACAGATCCCGTTTCGAAAACTGCCCCCTGAGCTGAGCAGGTGTGGTCCAAAGTTAGGAGTGTTTAACCCCAAGGGTAAGGGTTGGAACGATGTTTCGTTGCGTGCAACACATGTGGTACGGTTCAAGGCATTGGAGTGACACAGTTTTGATGTCTTCTCTCCTCGTGAATAGCATTAAAATACGAAAATGTTGTTCTTTTTTTGGAAAACCCACCGCTAACTTCAGGCCCATCTGCAGGGTGA
>NC_071976.1:19136588-19163342 GCF_026283585.1 Hylaeus volcanicus
TTTTTTTGGAAAACCCACCGCTAACTTCAGGCCCATCTGCAGGGTGAACGAGTAATCCCATGTCAACGCCGTTAGCGGATTCGGACGTGCGAGTGCTTTATTAACAGGTCCCCAAAAAATGAGATTTTTTTAATCACGCTTTCGTTGTCAAATCGGAGCAGATTTGGAAGAGTAGTAACTAGGCCGGACGGAGCGATAATAATTATCCACAACAAGAAAAACCTTTTGTTTACATATATACAAATATTTTAGTCGAAAAGTAATTATTAGTATATGACTCTTACTATTCTGTTATTGGTTGTAACAGTTGAGCTATCTGTATAAAAAAAATTCAATTTTGGAGTTACCCGTGACACCTATCTATCTTTCAATGAGGTTGTCGTGTTGTATCATTAGAGAACGTAAATAATTATGAATATTTATTTACAATTATCGTGTTTGCTTGGTTGTTGAAATGTTTGAATGAATTTGGAGCCAGTAATGAATCAATTTAGATTAATGGAACGAAATAGAGAAAATAACTACCTAGTAGTGTTTAATGTAATATTTATAACAAATGCGCGCGACAAGAATAAGAATGATGATAAGATAAAATAATAGTAACCTTTCTATATATATATAAATAGTAACAAATATACAATCTTACTAGAATAAATAAGTTGAATAGAGATCAAAGAAATAATTAAAAACAATTCTTTTTATATAAATTGTAAATAATATCCCACAATTGAAATTTCAAAATGATACTTTACTCAATAGATACTTTAAACAGATACATGAAACCTACCAAAAATAGAATTTAAATAGAAAAAATTAATCATATGTAGATCAAACAAAAACATAGCTAAAAAGAAGATTAAAATTATAGATGCAAGAAGGAACGACAATAAAAGACGATTTTTACAATCTTATCATGCAATTGAAAGTAACACTTTCAATAAAACTGATCACAGTAGGTTAGATTTATGCAATCACAACCTGTACGATAAGTTATTCATTCTAACACAATTTTAATGCTATCGTCACATTAAAATTGCTTTATAAGAAATATATAAATTTGTCTTTTTATTTGATCGTTCAAATTAGAGCAGTTAAACATGTAACATTACGATCCAATTATCGAAATAGTCAATGAACAGTGAAGAATTAATTGACAATAATCTGAAAACTTCAAATGATCTCAAAAATCGACATTCATTTGGGTCAGTGTTCCTAAAGTACTACAATTGATATCTAATTTCAAATAAATCCCAATAAATTAAATCTTCCAGTCAAATCAAGCATTTCATAGAAGACATGATTTGAAAAATAGTTTCTGAATCTTCATAGCTAAATAACAACAAAACAACAAAATTATATATAATAGAACGTATTCATCATATACATAAAATACAAAAGATAAATTTAGTCGATAAGTTATATACATCAAACCTATTAAAAGTGAAATAAGCATACATAAATAAAATCGAGTGAGTAGCATGACATGAAAAGTTCAGAGATAACAATTCTTGAAAACAAAAACAAGTCGTTCAAACAATGGTTATTTTCATGCAGCGAGAAACATACAAACGCTGCACTTTTTGAATAAATTTCTTCGTGTCGACAACAGTTGGCCGTCATTTTTATTTAAGCAACGGATACTATCCGATGAAAAATTTCTACCCGAGTACCATTACAGCGAACTTTCCATCAAGATGGAAGGAAACTTTACCTACTGCAAGGGAAGTGGCACCGCAGAAAGTAAGTTGTATTATTTTGTTTTTTTTTAAAACTTTTTCCGTTCAAATTCTCGTTGGAATTTATCACCCACGATGAAGCGTATTTTCTCCGATTCCATAAAGGTTTAATGAAACCTCACTGTTGTCAACAAACGACTGAAATATTATACAAACACAGCAGATTTCTTTACCTTTGCGGTGCGGCAAATTAAATTTTCATCCCGTCCAAAGCGTCGCGGTGATCTTTGCCATTAGCTAATTAAAATTCGATTTTTCACAGACCTGAAAATCTGAACTTGATAATCGTACAAGCAAAATAGAACGGATTATCATATTTCTCAATAATGTATGTAAATAGGTGACATTACTTTTTAGAAATAAAACAAAAGTTATTTTGCATACTCCACAGTCTACGTATTTTGAATATCTGTGGTAATACAGAACGATTAAATATTTCTACAACTGACATTATTAGCCTTTCGAAACAAGCAAAAATTCTAACTGGTAGTCATTCAAAACATCGTTACACGATGAAGTTTCCTCAGTTCAATATACACACAGTGTAAGAAGTATTCGTACAACAATCAATTTGAAATAAATGGTTCCCGTACGAATACTTATTACACTGACTGTAAATATAAAAAGATGTAACTTCTCTTGAATATATCCCATGTATCAAGCTTAGAAAATTTATACTTTATTTATAGAATATTCGTATATTAATTGTTGAAAATTCATATATTCAACAATTCGAGCTCAGAAATCAAATTAAAAACAACTTAAACCTGAGGTTGAAACGTATATTATTCTAAATAATAATGCTTTCATATATTATCTGCGTTCTTAATTTAATTAGATAACATTGAATTACAGTACGAAGAAAAGTAGAGGTAGAAACGAGATCGTGAAACGTTATTCATTTATAGAAATATTTACGAGCTCAAATATAGTAGTACCATTTCCATAAGTTCCCGTAGATGGTATCCTATTTGCATAGCAGATCACAAGAAACCATCTCAAGTTACAATAAACGTAATTCAAGCAACTGATAAGATCTTACGATGCTAATGTTGATTCGATCAACCGGTTCACTAGATCACTTGGAATCTTACACCATTTTACTGTGTAATAAATATTGGAATAATTGGGCTTCGTCTTAATTCATATACCTTTGCTCTCGCTGTTCTAACTTGCTTTACAAATTTTCGAAGCGGTTGTATTTATGGTAATTGAAATGGTTCATCTACATCGTATGTCTTACGTTAATGCATCTGATTACACGTCTTATGGACTATTAGGTTTTCTAAATACTTAATCAGATTATGCTTTAATTTCGTGACGATTTTGTAGAAACGCTTGTAGACGTAACGTTTTTATTCGTATGAAACGCATACAATAATACATGAGATTGATTAATTCATTGTAATTCGCGAAGTTATTATACATAGTTTTTGTTGAATAGTTTTAATATCCTACATAGTTGAACATAAATGTACATAAACAGGTGGTTTCTTAAAATTGATTTGTAAACGCAAATTATTTCTAACGTAATAGTATAATTATTATATAGAAAAATTACAAAAATTTAATGGTTATTCAGCGAAAAATTATTAATGTGTAATACATTTTCAAGTATTTTATTTAAGAAACAAAGTCTTAATACAATCTTAAACGAAATGCTTGGAAAGACATCGTATGTTAATTAATAAAATTAATATTTTTTGGGTCATATTGGTTTTCTATCCTCAGTCATTCATCCGACCTATTAATAAATTACAGTTAAAATAAATTTTAAACATAATACTTTTCTTTCGCGTAGTTTTAACGTACGAGTATTTGATTAACTTATATGCCAAACTTGGCAGTTGTCGGTTCTCGCGTTTCTTACGCGATTATTTTTAAACTACTACGGTATCAGATCGTATTCTAATGAATGGTATTCTATGATTCTCACACGTAGCGGCACTCGTGATAACAGCAATTTTTGCTTGCCAGCGCCTGAAGCAGAGAAAACGGTCAAACCATTAAATTGCCTTGTAGTATTGCTCTCGCTTATTTTTAACTCTGGAATACTAGATTTACATGTACATACATAGTTCTATTAACATTTAACTGGGAAACTGCATATCTCAACCATTAAAATAATCTCTAAATATCTGATGATTAGACTGCGAACGTTTATGCATTATGGATTATGACAACTGGGAATATACAAATATGTATGAAAATTAGAATAAAATTAAAAATATATAAAATAGTAGCAGTGAAATACATGTCAGATTGTTTAGAAGATGAGAGATACTTTCATTTAAATTTAATTTCTTTGTTATATCTGTAAAAATATGAATTAACGTAAATATATGCGTTCTGCTCATGATTTTTTATTGGAAACCTGTAGAATCTAGAAAAATAAGTTAGAGTGAGTCCGCGGTACCCAGTTATTGGCAAGAAAGTTTTACTCTACTACTTTTCAACCAGCAAATGCATTCATAGGCTTTAATTAGATTAGGGATGTATGGGAGGAACAATCGAAGACAAATACATATGTATGAAATTTTAATTATTCGAATATCTTTGTAATTACGACATTTAAACGAACAAATTTATAGTTGTAAGCTTGTTTTTGATGTTAAGTTTCTAATTTATTACGAATGTGAATCTCGTACACCTTTATTTTTTTTTATAAACAATTCTGTAGGTAGTAAATATTATTTACGTATGGGCTTTTTAGATACTTAATTTACTAGTTTATAAAGTTATAGATTATTCTTGCTATTTTTTTAAATATTATTTCTCTATTTGAATTAACGTGATAGCATGTTTTCGACTTGACTCCAAATTTGTTGAGGGACCTTGGGAAACTTGTTAAAATAATCTAGAATTTTTAAATAAATACTGACTATTTTAACATTGTATATCTCCCAAACATCCTTAATGAATAGCTTGTTAACGAGGCTAGATTTTATACTAGATTACTTAACGTGTCCCACTATCCTCCATCTAACAAGTCATTTGGTTAAACTCTGGCTTCGTTGCGGTGGTCAAGATAATGCAACGGTAAAAACACTTTTAAAATTAATCATCATTCAGTTCCTTTGTTACTGGTGTCGGTCAAGATCGACTCACGGGCGAATCAGACGATCATGATTAAACAAAAGCTTACACGGAAGTTTGTTGAGCCTGACTCGGTGAAATCTCCCGTTATCTGCAGTGTAACGTGCAACGAGGATCTATTTTGGCTCCAGTATCTTAACGAGCTCGCTGACTCCACGGTTTATTATCCGTGTTATAATTACGCGTGTCTTGTCTCTCTCGGTTCCCTATAATAAGTCATTCGATCACATCGTCCCTGGGTTTCGATTCACTATGCCACACAGGGGGATAGATTTTCCCAAATATTAGGTTGTCCCAAAAGTTTCTTCCGTGACTTACACTTAATTATTTTGTGTGGCAGTGTTTATATAAATAGACAACTTAATTTCTTAGATGCTAATATTGTATAACAGTAATGGAGCAAAATGAATCGTACGCAATTTAATAATGTATCATTAGACATAAAATATTGTGTATTAGTTATTAATGAAATCGAAGGAACTTTTGGGACAACCTAATACGATCCAAATTGAAACAATCGATTTATCAATGTCTTAAACATCCACATAATCATGGCCACAGAGCGTTATTTGTATTTGTCAATTCTTTGGAAAAGAATGATTTAACGTGGTGAAAAAAGTAATATGGTTTATTCATTGGCAAAACGAAAAGTACAGAGAATGCTATTTAGTTATTAAGAAAGGATATCTACATAAATTTTTGTTTTACCAATACATAAAACGCATAGCTTGTTTGATCACAGCCCATCGTTTTTGTGTAATATTTGTGTAATTACTAAACTGTGAATTTTACGCATTTATTCTATATGATATATGAAAACCATGTACAAAAAGTATGCATAAAATGCTTTTTATCTAAACAATATAATAACATTAGCATTTAATTTTGAATGGTTATATACATTTCGCACACATTTTTCCTATCTGCACAGACTACAAATATATAAAATCCCTAGTCTAAAAATTACATACATACTAAGGAAAGTAATGCATTACGCATAGTGTATGTATAATAGAAGTATTAATAACACCTGTATCTCAATATTTATTTAACTAGTTTCATATAATTAATTTCACTTTCGCTTGTATTTTCTTCCAAAGTAATATTTCTTCTTTTTTTTAGTCAATTCTTTAAACTGTTTAGTACCCATCAAACTAAGTAAGCAATCAATTGTTAGCAGAAATGGACTTAAAAGTCAACCGTTTTCGAGTTACGAGGTAGGACCTCATTTCTTCCTAATAGGTGTGCAAAATGTCTTGATAGCCACATTTCGATGCATGTTTCGACACGGTTTCTTATTGAAGTTCACACACGCTTGAGAATACCAGGTTTTTCCCCTATTTCTCAGCAAGAGAAACCAACACAGGAATCCCTCTCAAAGAATACTCTAGAAGCAATTAGATAATACATGCCTCGTGGCTTGGAAACTAGTGAATTCTAGGCCTATTCTAGTGAATGTTTACTATTACTTTTTTGCTTATTTTTATGAGAACTACACGCATTCTAGAGCATGTGCGTATCTTAACGAGTAAACGTACCGAGGTTCATATGTGTCTAAATGAAGGAAAGACATCTGTTTCGATCAAATCAAATTTTTCTTTGTAACTCAAAAATTGTTAATGTCTGAACCCATATTCATTCACAAAATATTTGGAGCACTTTCATCACATTATTTATTTCAAGAATGTCTAATTAATACATCGATGAAAAACTTCGATGAAAATATATATATATTAGAATGATATATTAGGTCGTCCCAAAAGTTTCTTCCATTTCATTAATAGGTAATCATTACCCAATATTTTGTCTAATGTTACATTATTGAATTGCGTACGATTCATTTTGCTTCATTACTGTTACAACATTAGCATCTAGGAAATTAGGATGTCTATTTATGTAAACACTGCTACACAAAATAACTGTGTGCAAGTCACGAAAGAAACTTTTGGGACAACCTAATCAAATGAAAGCTTGAATTATAGTAAATATTCCAACAATGTCAAATGTTCACTTACACAGAACAAATTTGTACGATTCGTTCAGTTTTGGTCCTACCTACATTTTTGTTCAAATAGAATACGAATTTTGTGCCACAGTGCGATACGACGACGAACGAATCACCACGTACGCGTGGTCAATTTTCAGGAGAGACGATAGAACCTGGAGCTCCCCGTTGTTCGCGATACCACACCGCGAAACGCATCGCGAGTGGATTATCAGCGTGCCTACGGTGCTGGCGTATCGGTGTAACCGACGGTCGCGTGCCATCCATCTATTTCCGCTTAACGCACCGTCAAAAGGGGGAGTCGAGGGGCAAATTTAATCTATTTATCGCGAGTTCCGAGCGTGTCCTCTCCTCCAGCCTTCAACCCTCCCGATCTCGTATCCGTGCACCCGCATACAGGGTGAGGCACTTAAAACCGGCCACCTGAATAACTTGGCTGCTATTGGTGATAGGAAAAAATGCATCAGACCAAAATTATTTGGTATCGAGGGGCTGATCATCCGATGTTACCAGTCTTTTGATAGGTGTAGGCGTCAACGACATATGAAGCTCATCTCTGTTTTTTAAATGGAACGTGTATGTTTCCGCTTCCGTACCATGATAGAGGATCTTACAACCAGTTCAATGGCCTATTATATAAAATCATTGAAGGTCATAGAAAGTAGAGAAAGGCCACAATACTTACGGTTTTGGTAGATCAAAATTAGCCATGAGGTAATTTCAGCTTTACCTCGAAGCGAATTTGAGGGGTCTTTCCAAAGTCAACTCGATTTTTTCGAATGGACACCTCTATTTACGGTACCGGATTTGGAAAGAGGTGGATTACTTGAGTTACTCAAACACCTCAAATTCTGAATGTCAAGGGGACGTTAATGAAGCACTACAGAGGGGACAGACTCTCACGTTCTCGTTAGTTATCCCTGGATAAAACTAACAAGGAGACATCTTCAAGTGTGAACCGAATTTTTTAATAAAATTTTTTTTTATATGCAAAGAGGGGTATGTAGAACAATATCTGAAAGTACGAATTATCTCTCTTTCGCTTTCGAGAAATAAATTTTAAAAAACAGCTAAATTTCTATTGACGAGTGTCGACTGTACAAGTGTCGGAGGTATCATAAAAGATTGCGAAGTCTTAATTTTCAAAAGCAGCAAGGCGTACACCGCAAACTATTCGTAATATTCGGATAAGAAAATTTGCGTAGCGTCTTACTTATGTATATTTTGGATAGAAGTATCAATGAAAAAAAAAAACATTCATCATTTGCTCGAAAAAAATTATTAAAAATACACCAACTTACCGCGCGCGCACTGTGGTATGGAGCCTTAAAGAGTTTCGATCGAACACCAACGGCAACCAAGTTATTCAATCGGCCAGTTTTAAGTGCCTCACCCTGTATACGCTATCGAGCCTCTCTTTCATTCCCTTCTCTGTCCCTGTCCTTCAACAAGACCGTCTCCACCCTCTGCCCTCCCTCCCCCTATGTTTTCTGGTTATATCTAAGGGGTACCTACCGTGTACTGCAGGCGGCACAATTAGCGCGCGCCATTAGTCAGCAGTCTTTTCCTCCTCTACGTACAAAATTGTGCCTCGGCTAAAGGCGCCTCTGTGTCTACCGAAGGGAGAAAGGGTAGATAACGCCGTGCATATACGCGAGAGAGCCGCCCCTTCTTTAAACTCTCCGCGAAGAGACTTTTATGGGTAGAAAGAACTCCGGGGTATCCCAGCAAACGTTGTTGGTCGCCGGTACGTTTAGGCGTCTCGTTTCAGGGGGACTTTGTGGTTTCGAGTGCCTGAGATACTTCCCCGCGGTTCAAACCCCCTTCTGCTTCTTTCTTTTTTCTTTCTTTCTTTCTTTCTTTCTCTCTCTCTCTCTCTCTCTCTCTCTCTCTCTCTCTCTCTCTCTCTTTTACTGTTTTCGACGAAGAGATACACGTTTATCGCTCTTTTCGAGCAACCCTTTGTTCCTCATCGCTCAAGCGACGGCAGACATTAAACGGGAATCTCGTGTTTGTCGCACGCGTCATGTCTGAAGGGGTGTGTATTCCTGATGTCTGTTTCGTAGAGGGTTAAAGTTGCGTGCATTAAGTTTGAGTGTTCCTTTCGGTGGCGAGGGAAGGAAATCAAAGGATTTAATAGGCGGTTTGAGCTTGAGTAGAGCAATGGGAATCCGAGTGAGAAGTTGGACGTGGATTGCTGATCGAGTTTAGCTACAATAAAGCATTTACCGAAAGGGGCTTTAGGATTTTGCTTTTTAGTAACCAAATAAAGTCCGTCAGCTTAGAGACAGTTTAAATAATATCATCCTTCGCTTTTAAAGTAATCACATGTACATCCTCGTTTATAAATACGTGGACACTTCAATGATTAATTAATATACACCGTAAATTAGTTCTATACAACTTTTGTTGCTAAATTCGATATTGGATGTGTATTTAACATCATATAATAGTATTAAATGTTTTGAGCGCCATATTCAATTTTATAGTAGAACTATGGGACCGTTTAGATAGAAAAATTCAGAAAGAATGTTCAATATATCAAAAACATTTATGGGGAAATATTACAAAACAAATGAGATAACATTACTTCGGATACAATCAAAAAATTAATAGTATCCAAATTTGGTAAAAGAAATGTTAACATTATTTACTTCTCTCTATAGTTTTTTATCATTACTGATGTAATATTACAAACAAAAAAAACTATTAATAAAATAAATTCCACATTGCAATATAAGCATATCGAAATATAAATGATATAATTGATAGTGATAGATTCGCAATTTTTATTAGATATTTATTTCTATTAAGAAAGTGTCCACATACTTCGGAGCGAGGGTGTACTTTGAATGTTGAATAACTTTAGAAAGAAGTTTGAATCTCGTAGGTCAAACTAACGAGCTTGGCAAGTTTGCGTTGATCGCTTTCCTGGTAATGTTTCTTTCAGAATTTGATTTTGAAAACGTAACGTTTACTTCTTTCACTTTTCAAACATATAAAGGCAATCAAAAAAAGGTATTTAGAAATTTACCACAAAATAATTCTTTTTCCGATGATAATTACACTAAAACAAGATCAATATCTTGCTTCATTCCAGTCGTCAGAAATAAATTTTTATTGTGTTAATAAGTTAGAATAAAAAGAAGTTGCAGAGTTCAAAGATTAATTGCAAAGATTACTTCTCTGCTTGCTTTGCGAACAAAACGCCGAAGAAAGCGTAGATTTTAAGATACTTCCGTCGTTCGCAAGTTTATAAAATTAAATACATGTATATTTAGATAAGTATTTCTCTATAATTATTGTTCCCTTTCACTAACTCTATTTTTTTTTATTGCAGGTAAGCCAGGAAAACTCAGCTAGCTGTATACATGTAATTTTTAATGAAATTTCTCATCGCAGGTATTTATCATACTTACACTCTCATTGTTAACAAAATAGGTTAGTTAACGTTTTTAGTATTTAAATGCGAATAAATAACAGTTTCTGTTAACGATTAATCAAGCATATAATCTCCTTCGTCTTTCTAAGACTTCCCTTTCAACTAGTTTTTCTATCATTAGATTGGTCCATGAGTTTGTGAACAATTGTGTCCTTCCTAGGTTACACGTGTCTCTTTCTCTAATTATTTATTTTATTTATTAATTCCTAAAGAAACATTAATTTATATTTACAGTAGGCGTAATATTAAAGATCAATGATAGGCATTAAATTATTAGAGTCTTTGAGACAAATTACTGGTTTTTTAAGATGTGCGAAACAGCAAAGAGTTAGTGACCATAGAGATTGCACTGTTCCTTAAGAATATAATTTGTCGAATATGAAGAAACATTGAAAATATTTGAGCTATTCTAAATTGTTTCATTATAATATTTTCTTTAATGTAACTCAAACCTTTGCTATTCGTAAAAAGTTAAAACAAAATTAAATTCAGCTATTATATCAAAAGATATTGATATTGTCGACGTTATGCAATTTCAATCGCCACTATTATCTAACTAACATATTATATCATTTAGTATATAATGCTGCCAATTTAAAAATATTAATTAGAGACATACAGTTTATCTGAAATTGGTATTGCTTCTTTAAAACAGAAAAATCTTCGTTGTTCCTCGGTGCTTCTAATAATTTAATTAACGACTATAGGTAATTAATGCTTTAGAATTTCGTCAAAATTGACTACGCGTAAAGCATACTGCTTTACGAAGTATCCTTAAAGTGATATATAACCTTCTAGTGTCAAAAGGTTTCCACCTCTAGTATAGATACATTGAAAGCAATAGAAAGTGATTCCAACAACCTGTTAACTCTGTATCGTTCCCCGTCACTCGAATCTCGACGAACGTCAATCGAACGTCAATTGCTATTGAAGACGAAGATGTGGGACGATAGTATTATATTCCACATGCTATCACAGAAATCTGAACGTTTGCAGTGAAACCACAGCATCTAAGCCTTCCATTCCGGTCAGAATCGAGTACAATATTATTTCAAATAATGAAAAAATAAACAGATTATTTTATTTTAAATCGTAAGTGTAAATATGAAATCACAATAGTTAATTTATCGCATGAGCTTTTCAGACAGTATTTAAAAAAAGTATTTCATTTCGAAGATACTGAAAGAAGTTAGGCTTTATATTAAAATAGTTTATTTATTTTCATTTATTTTCAATTTCTGGCTAATATTGTGGAATGAACATTGCTGCAATATTTGGAGGACATTGGTAATAATCAAAAAGTTTACGTGTTGTAATTTAATTTCCCGCATTTGTATTTACTGTAATTTCTACAACGATTTAAAACATTTTTTTTTTAATTCGTAATATTATAATAATAGAATTTTTAAAAATTTGTTAATTGCTTCCATGATTTTTAACCGACTTCGAAAAGGAGGAGGTTACTCAATTCGACATGTATATTTTTTTTTCTCTTCAATGTTTGTTCACCGATTACAGCGAGATGGCTGGACCAATCGGAATAAAACCTCTTGCATCTTTTAGCGTATAACCCCCAGGTGGTCCTGTTATCAAGACATTTCGCGATTTGTCATTTTTTACCTGTTTTTAATTTTAAAACTTCAGGTGCTTCGGCTATCTTACTTGTTCTGACCCATTAAACAATAATAAACATTCGCAAAAATTAAAAACATGTTAACAGGAATGAACAAAAATGAGAACAAATCTTCATTTCAATTTTATTTTTCGTTCCTTGTTTCTGTCATTTCAATTAAATTCATTTATTATATCAAAAGATACTGATATTGTCGGCGTTATGCAATTTCAATCGCCACTATTATCTAACTAACATATTATATCATTTAGTATATAATGCTGCCAATTTAAAAATATTAATTAGAGACATACAGTTTATCTGAAATTGGCATTGCTTCTTTAAAACAGAAAATTTTTATTTCAAAATTTCTACAAATAAAGAATCGATACCGTACAAACTTCCTAAAGCCTCAACTTTAAACTGAGAACCTGACACTCGAGAAGTATTTAAAATTAAAGACGAAAACAAACAAAGAGAAAATTGCTCCAACTTGTAGATAGGTCTCTAATAGTTCATTATTTAGAAAAATGAACAGCAATAAGTGAAACGGTTCTAAAGGATTTTCCGACAAGACATTTAGAATCTCTTTTTTAAATAAAAATTATACGGAATATTTGATAAATAACAAATGATGAGGAATATATCCCATTTTTATTACTATGTTAAATGAAAATGTACATGATTACAATTAAAAGTGAAAGATAACATCGTTTGGTATTAAACACAAATTTTATTATTAAAAACCAAAACCTAAAGTCCCTTTTGGAACATCCTTTACAAACTAGTACATACATTGTGAGTTTTAATAATGATTATATTTTAAAGACGTGAGTTGAAAGCATTGTAACACACAAGCATATAAAACAACTATTTTTAATATACAATATGTTAATTCTTTAACTTAAGAAACCAAAGTCTAGCTGGAAATTCGTTCACGTATGCTTGTGACATTACTTCGAATTTACGTGCCGTTAAATATTTTCTTTCTTAACAATGGGATTCACATGCGCGTTCCTGACGCAAACACAAACGGTTTGTGTTTTCGTTACGACAGTTGTTTGTCCACTTTCACTGAAAAACACTGGAACCTTTTCTCTTGGTTGCGTACTATAATGGACCGTTATGTGTCGTGGGAAAAACGAGATGGCAACCAGATGAATCGAGTCGACAAAATGAGCATAGTTTTCATGTGATTAAGTATTAAACATCACAAATGACATGGCCATAGTGTGTAATCATGAAATTCTTAAAATAAATCCAACTGTGACTGATGGTGAAATAGACATTGCTGTCAATTTAAGATGTCCTTTTGATGTGACGACGGAAAAATTAAGTATACCTTATGAATTTTTATCGAAGTATATAAAACAAAGAATGATTCTAACGTCTTCTACTGATAATTTCTTCAGAGAAAGTAAAATAACATTTCTGGTATTATCTTCGTGGTTATCAAGATATTTTTAAAACAGTTTATTTCAGACAAAAATTTAAATAGTTTATTAAATTATATGAGTGCGGTTATCTTGTGAAGCAGAATAAACCGTCTAAGTGAAAAACTGGATGAAATTGCTTCCAAATATTCACTTTTTGTCGATAACTTTACGTTAAAACAAAAATATAAAATTTTCAATTCTAAAAGATTGTTATGATATGCAAAATGACTTATTTCATTTTCAGAAAAATGATAAAATGATGTTTCGAGAACAATGTATTTAAAGCCTTCACAAATTTTATAGAGTTCATACAAAATTATTTGTATACACTTTCTGAATAATATTATTAGTAGAAAAAAACATTGAAATTGTCCTTTTACAGATTTTGAAAAAAATTCCTAAAGTATAGTTACATTTTCGATCGTCACACCAGAGAGATCCCTTAAGTAGATTACTTCCAGATGTGTCTCATGAGGCTGTAAGATCGTGAGTCTGAGATATTATCTTTTGATGCAAATCTTACAAAGTTTCAAGCCTATTGCTTTCTCGTAGTCTGGTGTTTTCTTTCTCAATACCTGGTGGAATCGTCTTCAATAAATTACAAAGTGCTCCAACATCCATTCTCAGATTAAAAAATCATCTGGAGCAGTAGCTTATAACTCTTCTGTGAAAAATACATATGTGTGTGAACTTCTCTTCTACACCAACAATTTTTTAAACTAACTTTTTCGCTTCTTTTCTAGTCTTATGTACATAATACAATACTTGTCATGGTAATTAATTACATGTATATTAGAATGTTTGTTCTTTTGTTTGATCTTTGTGGAGTGTGATTTTTCTTGGTAGTATGAAGGAATAATGGTATTCCTGAATAATTATTGAGTTACTAGTTAGCCAACACCATGAAATTGCCTTGAAGTTGCCAAGCTGAAACTAAACAATTCTTGAAATACAAAGAGTTAATTTCTACTAATATAGCCATTATTACATCATCATAAAAATTAATCTAATTATTTTTTAACAGTATAATAAGTTAAACCGATGTACTCTTACAAATAACACGTAACTTAAAATAACTATAATTCCGAAAAAATCCTGAAAAAGTGTCGAAATGTGGAAAAATAGTTAGTTATGTCACAAATGTATTTTCCGCGAGGAATATACTTTTTGGTTGGTTAGGAGAGTCTAACAGTTCCTCCAGCTTTCAACAATTTCATCTAAGGCACTAATCGGAGCAAACAAAAATTAATTGTGTCAATTCTGCCCATATCTCGAGAAATTAAAAGACAGACGTTGTTTCGTAGGTCTGTTTGAAAAATCTAAACACTTCGCGCTCCAACTTTTCTGATGGAATAGGGGAAGGTCTGCTACAATTCTTTTCCTGCTACGCACGAAACGATTTCTCGCAGAAGGCGCCTAAGCGTCTATCACGTTAAGAGCTTGAAAGAAATACGTTCGTATATCGTTCGCTTTGAGTGGCAGGAAAGGAAACGTCGTCAGAGGAATTGGCACGATCGCAGAAATATTGTTCAGGAGTTGCCTCGAGGCCGCCGTGTTGTTTGTATCCTAACTTTATTACCACGGAAGGCAAGTTTTCTAATTTTCCCCTTCGCCGAACACGATTGTGACTTAAAGCGTTAACGCTTCTGTGTTTGTTACGGAACTTTTGACCTCTCATCCCTGACAGCCGTGAAGCATAATCGCTGTATGCACTTTTTCCCTGCGGCAAAGGCGATATTAATTGCCTTGTTGCTCGCAATTTCACATTAATAACCCGCGCGGTTGTGGAAATTGCATTCATCGAGGAAAAGTAATATTTCCTCCTGCTCCTTTAAGAAAATTATTGGGTACCTTTTATCGAGACCTTTTCAATTAACTATGTATAATACACTATTAAAAATGTTGTGTTACAATGCGTAGATAAATAACGAAAGATAAAAAGGAGGTAGTAAAGAATGGATGCCTAAGAAAATTTGAAAGAGAGAAATAAATAGTTGGTAAGAGAAGAGGATAGAAGGTGAGAGCTGTGCAAGGTTGAAGTGAAGACGCTAAAACATGAGATATAAGATTGCCAGGCGATAGAAAAAGGGGAATTAAAAGAGGAAAAGATGGTAGAAGGGAGCGCTGATGAAAAAGTGACAGATTGGATGAGAAAGATAAAGAAAGAATGAAAAGTAAGGAAAGAAAAATTAGACTAATGGCAGGAAATCAAAAAAGAGGAATATATATAGGTTAGAGGTTACATGGGATACTGTATAGTGTGAAAGGCATTTAATTGTTGAATGTTAATAGTAAGTTTGTTATTAAGTGCATTATGAAGATTAGATTTCAGAAAGAAGTTGTAATCAAATGCATTACATAGCTGAAAAACCGAAATAAATATTATCTAACCTAACGTAGATAAATGAACTTAACTTCCTTTATTATATTAACACTTTGCATTCGAAGGGCGACTTAGAAGCGAGTTTGTTTATCTTAGATTTTGGTGAATCTCGAACTGTTCGTAGCGGTATTAGATGATAAATAGGTTCCAAAGCTGTAAACTGGTATACTCTGAAATAGTAGTCTAGTAAGATATTTTATTTCTACAACTCTCCAATCATGGTAGAGGGTTTAGTCGTCTAAATTGGTAGCTCTCTGTAATGAAACTGTCGAATGCAAAGGGTTAATCTAAAATAATTAATTATTAGTATAGCATGAATACTTAGTTAAAATAAAGGCCCTATAATAAATAAAGTAACCTATCGAGAACATTACATTTATAACCGATGGATATAGTTATTTATCCCTACAAGCTGTATATTTGATCCGCACAACGTGCATTATTATGGCGTCCAATGATACTTTAACCTGGTAGATAATAACCTTCCGATTCGTGGAAATTAGAATTATTTCCCAATGTTGAAATAGACTCGTGACTACGGTAAGAAACTAGGAATTTCTATCACACGAACATGTTCCTCCAGATATGACACATCTCGTAGTTCAGACAATTCCTCTTATTCCCGAAAGTCAGCAGATTATTCGAAATGGCTTCCCTTATGGAACTAACGCTGCATAATTCGACACAAGTTCCGCCCGCCAGGATAGCACTCGATGATCAATAAGATCTGACGAATAATTTCGCGATACCTTCTCCGAGTAGGTGACTGCATTACCTCCGGTAGTTTTCCCGTCTGTTCCTGGAATAACAATTGATCGAAGCCAGGCGTCAGTCAGAAGCTCCGTGTTAGAGTATACGTCACGTGCTTCTCTATAGTTGGGAGTTTTCGAGAAAATGTCTTTCTCGCCGCCATAAAGTCTTTTCCTCCGTGTCGTGACTTTACGAGCGACGCAGGGAATATCTAAGCTTATCGGTAGAGAAAGTTTATCGGGGCTTTATACTCGTGAATTTTTCCAAGATCAACGCGCACCACCGGTATATATTTGAGCTCGGGAGAATGGGTTATATTCGTCTAGAGCCGGGAACGGGAGAATACATTTGCATGTGGCGGAAGATACATCTCGTCGTACATGGGGATGCGCACCGTGTTCCCGAAACTTGTACCAATCACGGATAAGCGACACTAAGGCGGGACTTAGATACACTCCCAGACAAAAGATAGCACACCTGTGCTATCTTTAATATCTCGTGTTAAGATTATGCTAGCGTGAAAACTCTGAGTTATATGTAAAACGTACCTTCTACGAATATGTAAACATAACATAGATTGACTTTACTTCAATGATTTCTCTTAATTCGAAGAGAAGCACGTAATTCAACCCAGACAAAATGATAGCACACTTGAAAAATAAAGATATTGATTTCATATAACACCACTACCACAATAAAAGTATACATTTTTCTTATAATAATATATATACAGAACTATATTTTTCTAATAATGCGTAGAACCCCCTTTGTTTTCTATCATTTCTATCGTCCTTTAAGGTAAAGAATTACATATGTAGTTGTTTAATTTTTATTTGTGTTAAATTTTCCCATTCGGTTATAACGCAAGCTTTTAATTCATTTATACTTTAAAATCGTCGGCCTTCAACATACACTGCTTGCAAAAACATTGCCCAGCAATTTTTGATGCTATTATGGTCGAGTGCCCGCGCCGGCCATTGACGAGTGAAAATATTCTGCTTCAAAAAATATTCCTGAATAATTTTAGCAGCATGTATTGGAGCATTATCTTGCTGGGATATATATGGTGTAACAGCAATGCGTTCTGCATACGTATAAATTTGATTTTTTATTAGTTCGACGTAACGAATGCTATTCATTTTGCTCTGAATAAACTTAATTTTTGTTTTCCCTTGATATCCGTTAACACCCCAGATCATTACTCCATCGCCACGCTTTTGACGCCGAATTTTTGTTAGTGTTTGTTTACGAACATCGCAATAATAATACGTACATCCGTCTGGGCCATCAAAGGTGAACCGCTTCGCATCCGTAAAGATTACTTTTCTCCAAGTCTTCTTCCAAAGTACATGTGCATTTGCAAATAACAACCGTGTCTCCTTATGTCTTGCGTTTAGTGATGGTTTTGGCATTAATCTACCCGATTTATAATGCCTAGTCTGGAGTCTTCATGACGAACATTTTGCATATTTGTTTCTACGCCAGCTCTCTTAGCGATCTCTCTCGCAATAGCACGAGAATTGGAAGCAGCACGTATTATTGCTCGTGTATCGCGTTCAGATAATGCTGCTGGCCTTCCTGTACTTTTATTTTTTCCATATGCACTTGCATATTTCAGCAAATTATACAATAACTCTTCAAGTGCGACTAATTTCTTTTGCAATTTGAGTAATGGATAACTTTTGTTCCCGCAGAGCTAATGTTGCACTAATGTCACTTTCACTAAGCTTTTTGTCACGACCCATTACGAGGATAGCGATATAACAAAGCTCTAGAAATTGAACGTAATAACTCCACGCAAATTCACGGAACACTGAAGAATATGTAAACCTAGTTCAAGTGTGCTATCATTTTGACTGCGTCGGATTATGTATTTCTCTTCGAACTAAGGGAACTCATTGAAGTAAAGTCAATCTATGTTATGTTTACATATTCGTAGAAGGAACATTTTACATATAACTCAGAGTTTCCACGCTAGCATAATCTTAACACGAGATATTAAAGATAGCACAGATGTGCTATCTTTTTGTCTGGGAGTGTATACTTGGTGAACAATTTCTTTCCGGATACAATGTACGCCGCCCATCAAGGATGTGCATTTTGGTGAGAATGAAATTGAGGATATCGCGACTTATACTGGGTCTTCTTTTGAGAAGTTTCACTTTATGTTATTAAAAACAAAACTTTCTTTTCTGGAAATTCTAATATCTTTATTCCAATTTAATGAATGAACTCTACGATTAACCCTTTGTGGTCGTACTAAATTTAGACATGGGTGTCGTACTGGTCGGAATTAATTTTCGAAGAACGAGCAGTGATACGTAATATGCAAGATTATGAAGGATAAACAAGATTTATTAATTCTTTTGTGAGCTTTAGATATATGTTTACACACTAGTGTGTTTTCATGCAACGTTTTATGTAAAAATTATACATAGTTGTATATTTCTGACATTCACTTAATTTGCATTCTTCATCGTCTCTCTTTTCCCGTGTATATATTCTTTTTAATAATTTTTCACTCTGTAACGCAATTATCTCTGTAAATTCTAGTATACATAACGTCGTCCACAATATTTACCAACGTTTCCATCCAAGAAGTTTCTCGAATCGTGCCACTTATCACAGTCAGAGCTAAGAGGTTAACGCGAATTTGTTGCACTCGCGACCAAGAGAAATCGTTTCCAATTTGAGCCGAGAAACTTAAACGAAATGTAAAATAATACTTCAGAACACTCGGAGGAACAGCATGCCGCTTAATTATTTAACTATTTAGAAACTTTGTAACGCGCTGCCTGCCTTTCTTCCTCGATTTTCTTCAATTTTCACACTACACGCCGCGCGGCTCGTTTCATTTTCGAAGAATCTACGTTTCAGCGTAGATGTGTGTGTGTGTGTGGGGCCTGTTTTTGCTTAGTTTAAACGTTTGTTAGGAAGCCAGCGACCGCACCGTGACACAAACTCGTCTAACCGTGGAATTAGCAAGACGAACACATCGACGAGGTGCGTCGCGACGCCTCCGTTGTTGCGCTTGTCGCGTACGCGAAGGTGTGTCGGTCCTATTTCTCGCGTGTGGCCAAGAGTTGCATTGCGAAGTAACGAGTCCAGAGTGGAGGAGCACTCGGACCGTTGCTTCCAAGTGCACTAGAAACGACTAAAACACCTGAAACGTTATTCCTCGAGCTGTTTATGCCGGTCCAGGTTGCGTATTTACTTTAAAGGGTCACATACTAAATTTTCAGATTCCACTTCCACTTAAAAATGAATATGATATTCCGTACACATAATATAATTATTAAATAAATAACATATATACAATTTCTTACTATTTTCCGTATTAAAGTATGCAATCAAGTATATGTAAGAAATAAAATATTTGTTATGTTATGGAACAAAGCTTACTCATAAATCATGTGTATTTCCCAAAAATGCTTACTCGTCAATGGGTTAATACTCTTAATCTTATGTAAAGCTCTGAAGACCACTTGCTGCAAAACATTGCTTCACGGTCTCCGTGATTCCACTTTATAGAATGAATGAATGTAGAACATTCAAAAATATTCTTGTAGAATAATAATGTCGTTATCGTAGGTCGAGTCAAATTTTTGAATTGTTACGTATACAGAAACTCGCTGTTTGTTTCCGAAGCTCGCGTTCATCAATTTTATTTTATCTACCCTCCTGGAATTTGGAGCTCGGTCTCCCTGGAGTGCATCCTGGAGCTGCATACTCTTAACATCATCTTCGACTTGCGTTGCGTGGGAAGACTTCTTATCTACCCTTTCCCAGAGAACGCAGCTGCTCACCTCAGAGCCACGAAAATCCTAACCGTCAGATTTCCAAATATGGAAATCACCGACGGATCCCCACCAACATTTAGGGGTATATAAACCCACGATTTTCGTTGCTCAGGGGATTAGAACGATAGAGTTACGTAGAGTCACATCACGTCCATCGTTGCAGAGTGTGCTTTAGTGAAATCGGGCTTCAGTTTCCCTTTCGATCAAGTTAACCTTATAGATCCGCGAAGACGGTTTTCATCTATTACGGCATTTAGAATCACACTCGACCCCCGCATCGCCAGTGCGTTAACACCGTGCAACAATTAGGTAATTAAATTCAACGTTTACTACACACGACCGCGACAACACAACACTGCACATTTGTAACTTAGTATAGTTATTCTGAATATATATATATTCTTTTGTGTAAATTCAAAGTTTCCTAAGTCAATTACTAAACCTTCACGATATAACAAGCAATCCTAGCCTGTGTAACGATCCCACAACATAATAACTTTGCCGCTCGAGTTATTATTCAATTAAATTAATAAGTTGCGAGGCTTTATCCGCGACGCGTAGTATTCATCAACGATACGATTTAAGCTCAGTGTATTCAACCTGAATTCCCTAATTCAACCTATCCTGCGGTTACCCTTTACTGGGAGATACCGATTCCTGCTAGCTATCTGACTTCGCGCCAGAGTCGCTGCACTTTTTCCAACAACTTCACAATTGGAACCTTACCCTACGGTTACCCTTAACTGGGAGATACCGATTCCTGCAGCTATCTGACTTAACGTCCGAGGCGTCTGCATTTGTCTCCAATAACCAACAACGAAACACCCTAACCTACGGTTACCCTTTACTGGGAGATACCGATTCCTGCAACTATCTGACTTCACGTCAGAGTCGTCTGCATTGTCTAATCTATCCTCAGCCTTCGGCACCATTGATACACAATAATTAATCGTATTGGTTCAATTCTCAAATCTACCCCACTCGCTGGGCTCACACGCGCGTCGCTATCGCCCTGGCTCGTAACAGAATTTTAAATAGGTTACAAATTTATAACACTCTGAAAACTTTTCACTCTTAACGGAGAATTACAGGGTTTAATGGATCAAAATTGCAAATAATAAGTAGACATAAAAAAACCAAGGAAGAATATTCAACTTAAATATATAAAATATATCTTAAGAAAGATACAAATAGAGAGAAACTGGTTTTCAGACCAAAAGAACTTTAACTTTTGCGAAAAAGTGAATAACTTTACTGAATGAAACAGAATCAGTCATTACTACTCGAATAATTCTAGTAACCAACCATAAAATTATATATATTTAATGTGCACGTACAATGGCAATAAATCTCACCCTGTAATACCTATTTATAGTTCAGGAATACTTTTTACAGATATTAGTTTCACTTGCTGAATCCAGTATTAACGTACTCATTTTTGTTAGCAAACTCTGCTACGACTATTTACGGTCTCCTAAGTGCACATCAATACTTTCGGCGTTTGATTGACCATTCCTTGAATTGTTTAGTATTTCGTTTCACTTCCATCGTTCGAGGAAATCAAATTTAAACTTGACTCGTGTCATGTTTAATCACGATTGTCGTGTCAAAATCAAACATTCCAGCAGATAAGCGCATGGAGAAGCGGAGACTTAGCTTAACCAATTTGCATAACGGTTGAATGAAATTTTGGCAAATGAATTAGGAAGATGCGGAGTGACAATTGGGTAATGAGATCAAACAGAGACTGCAGGATTACATCGCGAATTGTTGCATATTTAAGTTTGTTAATACTATATAATTAATCAGTCTAATTAATTTTAAGATATTGATTTTTAACAAATTAATGTTGCATATTAGTAATTGTAGTGTAAGTATACAACGAATAAGGTTTCATTGAATTCTTTTCCATGCGAAAAAATGCAAACAATGTTTATTTAACTTATTTGTGTAAGATGTAATTCTCTTTAAGATACAATTACAACATTTTTGAAAGTCTTCAAGAAAAGTAAATCCATATACCAAAAACCGAAATACAACAATAACTAATTACAAGAGATATGAATTATTCTTCATGAATTGATTTTGCTTGAAAAAAATATGTATATTGCTATATAGAATGTATAGAAGCATGTATATATAATGTACAATATACAAAATTATTATTCTGTATATATACCAGCACTTTATACTCTCTTGAATAATGTTGTTAAGATTACGAATTTTGTAATAAAATGTAAACAATTGTAAAGGTACGAAGTTTCATTCAATTACAAAAAAATTCGTTATTTGTAACCCGTGGGAAGTAGAAGCCCGCCGTAATTGTATCTTGCCATTCCCATTTTATTAAACTGCTTTCGCTTTCAGTTCTTTATCTGTTTCTCCTAACACTTTTGGTATGTCCTTATTTTAAGATTGAAAATCTTTTTATTTTCGAACAGCCAAAATTCATGTCCCGTTATATGGTGAAAAATGCTGTGAGGCGATGAAATGGGTGGATAGAATAAATATGTCCCGTTACACAACTTGTCCTGAGATATTTTTCTATATGTTAATATCTACTGATTGGAACAATTAAAACTCAATCCGAAATAATTCAACATTTATGAACATACAGTATCATTCAGTGTTCGATTAAACATTAATAACAATTACGGTTCAGAATAAGTATTCATTCGAGACATTAATCGTGAGAAATTTGTCAATATTTTAATATCTATTGATTGCAACAAAAAAATATTAATTTCTGACAATAGTTAAATTAATTGTTAACAATACTAAGATTGTAAAGTGTAAAGTGCAAAGTGTAATGTGGTGTGGATGGTTTCTGTGCATTTATCGTATAGAAATTTGTGCATTTAAGGAGATGTAGTAACAAAAGAATGTTCCGTTACAATTGGCTCTTAGTACGTCACAAATCAATGAAGGGGTTTTCGGAGAAATAAAAATGTCCTGTCGCGGGAAATCATTAAGTATGATGCAGTAGGTGGTGGTTCGCGATCAGTTAGTCGTGAGATATCCTGTCACTTGATTTTCAATCTCTCCAACTCTTGCGTGTCCGCGAAATCTGTAAATTTTTTCTTTCAAATCTATTTCTGATTAGTTGTACCCATTTCTTCTTAAATACTCTCTCCTGGGTACTTCTTCTCGTCGACCCTCCCACCCCCCTCTCTCTATCTCCTTTACACATGTCCTAACCAGCTTTCTAATACCTTCCTTCATTTGCCCTCTTATTGCCCTTGCTTTTTCAGTATTAGTTTCCATACAAAGTAGCGGAGAATTGCAGACATTTTGACAATTCTCTCCTGCGTGGTTCCCTAAGGCTGAGCAGAATAATTAGTCAGCTATTCGATTGCGTAATGCGAGTGAGTTGGCGGGGCTAACGAAGCGAAGTGACTGTTCCCGCGAGGCCGAGATTGCTGATCGGAAGAAAAATTCCAGGTAACACGCCCTTCGATCGCGTGTCATTGCGAAAGACCAAGAGCGTGACCGTGCAATCGGGAAATTCGTTCCGATTGACGATTTCGTGACCCCCCGTATATATCTCCGTGCGGCACTTCGATGGAGATTAAATTAAAACGAGAAGAACTCCTTTGAACTCCGATAAATCGTATTCCGATGCCGACCGTGCGCGCGGTGTGGCCTGATCGCATATGTATTATACGATTGATCGATTCCAGGCTATGGCGCAACGTGTCACTGATAGATAGCCAATTACTACGCGAATCGTAACGCGTAAAACTCAAAGAAACGGCTATTCCTATTCGTCGAAACGAATACGCAGGGACAGCATCCTTTCCAGTAATTTGCTACAGTGGTAGATCAAAGCTGTATCGTCGACTCAACTTGAGATAATCGCTTGCTAGAAGTACTAAGTAGATTAGATCCTTTAGGGATTGCGAATGTTTCGATGATCGATATTGATGTTCTTTGCCCTCATCAAGGATTACGTAAATCGATTTGTATGTTTACGTAGAAATCCCCCTCTCTGTCAGGATAGTGAACGTGTACAGCTGTCATCTTTCAAAGCAATTATGTCTTTTGAACTGTCGAGTGTCTCTCTTGTTAATTTTGTTTCTAAATAGTAGGCAATTGCGTTAGATAACAGGAATAATTTTATTTCAAACTTGATTAATGAATGAATAGCAATTCCAGAACTTTGAGTTACAAAGTTTATCCAATTATACGTTCACAGTTCTGGCTTGAGGGAGACATTATGTGATTTCTTTTTAAAGTGACGATGGTACACGTATTATATTATCTGGATCTTTTATTTATACAAGGTCTTAATGTATAGAATAGAATAATGAATAATGAATAGGGTTAACTTTAGTTGTGAATTGAGGGCACAAACACTTTGGAAAAAGTTCACATAAATACATGTTCTATGATATTCTTTCCCAGTTATAACCGTTTTTATACTCTGATAATTCTTAACCCTTTGCACTGGAGCGGCACCGATACGGCGCCCGAGTGATTTGAAGTCTTAAATGGTGGCGTATGCTTTTTTGGGGGGGCATGGAAATTTCCCTGATCAATTCATACATTTTGTATAAACTAGAAAAGACCAAAAAAGAGGAAAAGCCACTGAGCCATCTGCGATTTCTGAACACACTTGTCGAACAATTGAAAGGATTATATCGCCAGCAACGAGAGCAAGCGTCTACGTCGCATTCCGATGAAATCCGACTAAACGGAAAGCTTCACGTAATACTAAAAGGGTCAAAAAGAGACTGCAAGGTTTGTTCTGACTGTAACACGCCTGGAGGTAGCCGAGAAATTTCGTATTACTGTGATACGTGTCCTGACAAACCTAGGATGCATTTTGGACATTGTTTTCCAAAATACCACACCAAAACTAATTACAGAGTGTAGTATTTATCGAAGTTACGTTACGTTTGTTTATTTATAAATGTTTTTAAAGTACTTGTAAAGTGTTTGCCGAATTTGGCCGGAATCGTCTGGAGTTGCTGGTTCGCACAAGCGAAAAAGGCCTCGAGTGCAAAGGGTTAATCGTGAACTGAGCTAGCAGAGCTAGAATAACTGTTTCCACTGAACTGTTTTGTACGTGATGTGTTACGAAGTTGAAGACTGATGGAAAGTGTGTGACCCTGAGCCCTGTAAACTCTCTTGAGTGGAAGATCAACTTGGACTATTATATCGTGCCTTTGTTGAATGTCGCACCGAGGACCAGGCGTCTGCAAATATTTACCAGAGACGACAGACCTCGTCTTGAACTGTGCTATATAAATCGATGAACACTAAGGCTTATAGAAATAATAATTAAAGTTTATTAAGTTAATAATTCGATGAACACTAAGGCTTATAGAAATAATAATTAAAGTTTATTAAGTTAATAATTAAGTATAATTCAATAACGCTATTTCCGAGCGTTTCAAGTAAGTACCTACAAGTCAAAACTTCAAATTGTTATATCTCATTATTGAAACATCTGACAAAAAATGTTTTAGACAAAATTTACTTGTTTTTTTTTTCCTGTACAATATAAACATGTAACGTTTTATAGGGGTTCCATTTAAAATTATAAAGGTACCCCCACCTCCTTTAAAGGAGATGGGGGAGCCACTTCACGTTTATGCAGTTAGAAAGGCCCTTTAAATCCATGTAATTTATGGATTAGTTTGGTATAGTTGGTATAGATGGTATAGGTTTGGTATAGATGGTACAGTTTCCGAGATATTAAGCTGTTAAGAGTTATATGGGCTACCCTGTATAACAACAGGAAATTAAATATTTAAATGTCAATGAGAACAATGATAAAAGACTGTGTACTCTATACGTAAATTTATTCTCTTTCTTCAGTTCATGATCTACAGATTGTGATTTTCATAAAAAAAAAATGATTGCTTTTATATTTTTCTACTTCTACCGATGAGGGAATTTGATGACACGAAGGAAATTGTTAATAGAATATTATTTATTCGGACCTCCGAGAAAGAGCGAGAGAGAAAACGAACCAAGGGATGGAAGATTTCAGAACAAGAAGGAAATTATACTGATTTAATCACATCCAAAAAGTTACTCGCACCTCGAACGTGCACTGAAGAAGTTGCATTAATTACGAGATGACCTAATGCATAAGGAATTCGTATAAGAGTCCATAGGAAACTCTCAAAGTACGAGTTTCAGACGAACAAATCTAAAATAGGTTATATCGGTAGATCGAGTATAAGATCTTAATAGGCTTATGATCTTGGTAGATCGGAGAGACTAAATCCAGCCAAGATCCATAATTATCATTTTATTACCATTTTATTAGCATCCACCTAGATCTATGCGAGATTTCTCAATATTGGAAATAATTTAAAGTTCTAACTTTATCTGAGTCACTCCAATTGCGGCGTTTTTCACTTAAACATTTTGAACCTATTAAATCGTTCCGTCTCCTATTTCAAGATCTCCAAAATTCCAGTACTTTTCCTCAGATAATGAAATTCATCAGCACTTGAAATTTGAGTTTCTACTTAAATAAT